>NC_000084.6:82790979-82980979 GCF_000001635.26 Mus musculus | reverse complement strand
AAGGGTGTGGTGGTTTGAATGAGAACACCCCCTGAAAGAGAGAGGGCACCGTTTTCAGAGAGCACTAGAAAGGACTGTTAAACACACAGGGAAGAAAATGGCTGGTACCTGGTCACCTGGATGGCTGCAGTGGATGTCGTCTGACAGCCTGGTGACCATGGTGACCTTTTGTTGGTCTATGGAGTCAGCCTATTCTGAGCAATGTTTAGCCCTTATTCCAGCCCTAGTCCCTCAGTGCCTAGAACCCATCCTTATGAGAGAGGCCCCATGCACTTTGTATCCTCCACCAGGGACTCCATCTTTATGCTCATTACAAATCCTCCTTAGGCCTCTGCCTGAGCACTGTGCATCAGTCAGTAAAATAAACTCTTCTTGTAAAGGTGACAGGTGCTCGGCTCCTTTGTGCAGAATCCCTCTGTAACCTCCCCAAGTTTACATTGTCAAGTAGACACTGCCCAAAGTTTTACCATGCTTAAATGTCTGAAACAAAAAACAAAAACAAAAAAACAAAACTTAAACATCAGTCTCTAAGTTCTGACCTAGCACCTGCTCAAGCGAACCAACCAAGTTTCACCCTTCACCTCAAGGAGCAATTCCCTGACAGCCTGACACTTGCAAGGTCACCCCAAGGCCCCCACAGGCTCATATGTCTGAGTTCTTGGTCCCTAGCTGGTAGAACCATTTGGGAAGGACTAGGAGGTGTGGCCTTGTTGGAAGAGATATGCCTGTTGGAGGAGTGTCCCTGGGAGCAGGTTTTGAAGTTTCAAAAGGTCTCACTCTTCTAGTGTGTCCCCTCTGTCCCTGTTTGTGGTTTCAGCTGTGCCTCCCAGCTGTTCTGCCGCCGTGCCTGTGGCTCACTGCCACACTCCCTAACTGTGCTGGTGATACAACTCTAAAAGTCCAAAATAAACGTTTCCTTCTATACAGCTGCACTGCTCAGGGTGTTTATGGCAGCAATAGAAGGGTAGCTGTCCACCGATATCGGCACCCCAGAATGTGTCTTTTGGGAGCAAGTTCAGCCATCAGCCAGGAAGGACAGCACACTCCACTGTGGAGGACACAGACAGGAAGGTGCAGCTAAGGGGCCACATGACAGCAGATGCATGACTGTACATGTGTATGCATGTTTGGGAGTGTGCGTGTGCATGCTGAAGGGACCCTCAGGTGTTGCTCCACAACTGTCCTCCTTCTCTGTCAGGGCCTCAATGACCTGGAAGTCACCAGCCAGGCTAGAGGGGCTGCCAGCAAGCCCCAGGTACCTGCCTGTCTCTCTGTCTCCAGAGCTGGGATGGCAGGTGCACACTACCACGGCCAGGTTCTTATGTAGGCTCTGGGGATCACACTCGGGCCCTCCAGCTTGCAACACAGGCACTGTACTAACTAAGCCATCCCCTCAGAAACGGACACAGAGGCTCCCACACCGAGTATGAAGCAGGACAGGTCACTCTCCTGGTGGGCAGCAACTGCAACACATGAACTGTCTGATGGCAATCCTTACAGAACAGGCCAGTCTCCATCCACATAGTGGGCTAGTGTCCTCCCTGCGTGCCCTGTGGCTCGATGAGAGAACTAGGAACAAAGCAGCCTGGAGGGTCTCCTGCCACCCTGAGGGAAAGGGGAAGCTGGGCCCATAGCAGAGCTTTGGCATCAGATCCTCAAACAAGCAGCACCAACCAGATGTTACAGCAAAAATGCGCCTGGGGCTGGCTCAGTGGTGCCAGGAACCCGCCAAGCATCGATATCCACGGACAGACGCTCTCCGCAGCACTAAGCACATCCGAGACAAGTGAGGCAGCAAAGACTGAAACTCCAGCGCAAAGGCCCCGGGAGAGCAAGCCTAGGTCGCCAGCAACTCCACAAAGACTCAGGCTCGCAGGAGTAAGGGCAGGGTCTCGTCTTTGTCCCCTGAAGCTAGGAGCAGCAGTTTCTCAGAACACGGAGAACATAGATTGCCCCCAGAAGACCAGGGGACAAGGAAGGACAGGAAAGGAGAGCCAGTGTTGACAGCAACACATGGCCACCAGGACAGCATAGCTCAAGAGAAGTCCACCCCACACCAGGACAACTATTCCTCAAGTACCTGAGCCCCTCAGCCAGCTAGGCCAGCGAGTGCTTGCTCACCAAGACATGACAGGAGGTCTGTCTACTGTGTGTGGGAGAGAGAGAGAGAGAGAGAGAGAGAGAGAGAGAGAGAGAGAACAAGAGAACGAGAACTGTAGTGGTTAATCTTGGCTGTCAACCTGACCACATCTGGATTAACTAAAGCCTAAGCACCTAGGAGGAATATTCCAGGTTGAATATCTGAGGTGGGAGACCCACCCTCAGCTTGTGGTGGCCGCTTAGACATAAAGGGTGTGGAGGGAGGAAGGCGGCAGTCTCCTCCCTGCCTGCCCTCTCTCTCTTCCATGTTTATCTTACCTGAGCCATTCCTGGTGCTAGAACCTGCTTCCTGCTTCTTCGGGATTCCAGCATGGACTGACAACTGGCCAATCTCAGGGCCTGCCTGGGACTCAGCATCGGACTGGGACTGCTGGGTCTCAAAGACTAAGCAACTCCCCAGTCCTTGGTCTTCCTACCAGGAGACTGCGGCTCGTGGACTATTTATAGCCTGTGAGCTGCTCTAAGAAATCCATATATATGGGGGGGTGGTCTGTAAATACACACACACACACTCTCATATGATACACATGTGTGTGACATGTATGTGCTCATTCTCTCAGTCATGCTCTTTAGAGAATCATAAATAATACAAGTATGAAGGACACCCCGCAGCAGCCCTGAGAATGGAAGCCACAGCCTCCCTGACCTCCCAAGGGTCCAGCCCAGCTCTCCCATGCAGAACGTCTTACTTAGGGCAACTACCACCGTGGTGAAACACTTTGGCCAAAAGCCTGGGGAGGAGAGGGTTTGGCTCACACTTGCACATGACGGTTCAGCATCATAGAAAGCTGCCGGGGCAGGCGCTGAGGCGTGGGCCATGACGGGGCTGCTCACTGCTTAGCCTGCTCCCCGTGGCTTGCTTAGCTCCCTTTCTTTCTTTCTTTCTTTCTTTCTTTTTAAACATTAATTTATTTTATGTATATGAGTACACTGTTGCTGTCTTCAGACAACACCAGAAGAGGGCATCAGATCCCACTACAGAGGCTTGTGAGCCACCATGCTGCTGGGAATCGAGCTCAGGACCTCTGGAAGAGCAGTCAGTGCTCTTAACTGCTGAGCCATCTCTCCAGCCCCCCACAGCCTGCTTTCTTATAGAACCCAGGACACCAAGCCAGGGCTGGCACCGCCCACAAGGAGCTGGGTTTAGAAGATTCCCGACTGGCTGCTATGGCTCAGTTTTACAGGGGCGTTTTCTCTACTGAGATTTCCTCCTCTCCGACGACTCTAACGCTGGCCAACTTGACTAAAACTTACAGACGAAAAGCCAGCTCCTTGAATTCTGCCTAGGCCTGGGTCAGAATATCTGCTTCAGAGACCATGGCAGCTTTCACCCCTGGGGTCGTACACACAGTAGGGTAAGAACTGTAGCCTGTGTGTGTGTGTGTGTGTGTGTGTGTGTGTGTGTGTCCCACTTATGTCTGAACCTACTCTGCCCCCAAATGATAACCCATTAATGAGTCACCTGTGAAAGTTGACTGATGATACGGAAGGGTCTCAGCACCTTTGAGAGTCGGGTCTGAGGTACAAACAAGGAAATGCAGAGTTTCGGAACAGACACTTTACCAAGTCACACAAGAAAAGTTTAAAGCTTAAAGCATGAGAAAACGCTTTCGAAGACCACCTTGTGAGCAACAACAAAATCGGAGGCACCTTGAATGCTAGCAAAGGCTTTCTGCTACTAAAGAGCAGTCTGTCAGCCACAAAATACAATCACATCCTACCGGCCTAGAGCCCACTGAGTCCCCTTCATGGAAACCACACACCGATGCTCTAAACTGGACCTACCCAAAAGTGAACAGAACTTGTAGTCCTTTGCCTGCCTTACCCCGTTGTCCTTTATGCCTTCCTGGGTCTCCTAACCCTAAGGGCCAGCTCCAACTGCATCTGAGGATGTGAAACGAGGAAGGAACTGGAGAACGGTTACATCTCAGTTCCTGATTAAATAGCAGCATCCCCATGTAGAAGCGCTAAGTTGGCTCTGGGCGTGTATCGATCCTTAAGTGGGGGGAGCCTGGCAAGAGAAGTCTGCAGTAACTGCTGGAGGAGGTACAGTCAGTAAGGAGGAACAGAAAGCCCACTGCAAGCCCAGCATGCAAGCCTGGTCCACCACACTGCACAGGAAGGAGTGTGCACCGGATCTCCTTTGGGCCAACTACAAACACACTATAAATACATATTTGTGCACCTGCACCAAATGTTTTAGGAAAAAGGGACAAGGAGATTAAGAACTCAAGGAGAGGTGCTGCTGTGCCTTCTGACCAACCAGGGTGACATACATGTAGCTCAGCATGAATGTGACTTAAGAATGTCCTGTGGAAATATATACTTCTCCAACACAAAAATCCAAAGTCTCTATGGTGGGTGTGTATGTATATGTGTATATGTGTGTGTGTGTGTGTGTGTGTGTGTGTGTGTGTGTGTGTATGTGTGTGTGTGTGCGTGTATGTATATATATATATGTACACGCACACACACACACACACACACACACACACATATAATGATCCTTCTTTTAAAAAGAAAAGAGATCTAGATTACATAGTAACAAAACCTTGAGGCTTGAAATACAGCACGTGTCTGACTGGCAGACAAAGTCCATTTCATAACACAAGCCTTCTGTGTTCTGGAAATAAAGGCAGACAGTGCCTCTCCACAGCTGCCCCATGGGGTCCTGGCCAATGCATTGTGTTGTCGTGGCCACTAGGTGGCGCCTGTGCCCAATTTATGATATGCTCTCTATCCCAGTGGGCCATGTGTGGCCTGCTATTTTAGAATGCCACAGGTCACCTAACACACTGATTTCTTTTGAAACAGTTCTGTAGATCTTGCAGTGCACTGTGTGGACTTAAAATACCTTACTTTTTGTTTCAATATTCATTAATATTGCCAAACATTAAAACACAGGGGACTTTAGCAACATATTTGAAATACCTGAAAAAAATAATTTAAGAGAGATAATATATCCACAGACTATGCATTCAACTTTGAAAGTGTCTATTTTTTTTTAAATGAATCCAGTTTGATGAGTTAGAAACCTGCTTTAACTATCCTGATAATTCAGTAACTAACACAATTCCTTAGGAAAGCAGATCATGGGTATACTAAAGCCAGTCAGAACTGGCACCTTCAGCCAGAGACTAAGATTTCCTATAGCCTCTGGATTGAGCTAGGAAGATCCAAACCCCAATACTGCACAGCAGGGTTCACTTCACCCTTGCTACCCCAAGGACATAGCCTACCCTAGGAAACCTGTGTCCCTGACAAACCACTGGGGACAGGATAAGGAAATCCATGAGGGGAATAAGAGAGTCTGTGTGGGAGGCAAGCTTGTGGTGGTGAGATGGGGATTGCGGGGGGGGGGGGGGGAGGGGGGAGGCTGCAGGAGTCTCCACAGATGGGGTTAACATCAAGGACAAGCCAGCCAGCAATGGGGTTGCCCTCTCCTGGCAGATGATCATTTTAGCAAACTCAGGCAAGATGAAGAAGCTGCTGGGTGAGGGGGAAGGGACCCAGAGACCCAGAGACACTGCTCTAGGGGCACAGAAGGAGAGAGGACGGGAGGGGTCGCAGTAGTCAGGATATACCCAGACTTTGTCTGGTCCATTCGCCAAGTTCTTGCCCACAGAGCTTGCTCAGTGTCAGAGCGACTTACTCTTCGGTACTGTCTGTGTTCTCACGAGCTGTAGAGGCCCTGAGTCATCCTGGGAGCCGTGCAAAATTCTGAGCATTTCCTAGCTAACCCCACCCCACCCCACCCCAGGTTAAAATGTCTTTACAACCAAAACAAATCAACACTCCACCATGTCCGTGCTTCTTGGGTTCTCCCCAGGTGTGGTAAGCTCCTGAGACATGAACTAGCCCTTGACTAACATGGCTTACAGAGGGACCGGGCCTCAGAAGCCAGACAGGCTGAACAGCTTTCCTGGTTAGGAACCTTCTCTGTTCAGAGAAGCGGGACACTGTATACATACAGGCGCAACTGTTAGCAGAGATGCCGGCCCGCCCTGGGTCTCCCAGGTCCAGGTTCTGTTCTCATCAAAACCCTAATGTCTGGAGCTCTGGCGCTCCACGTCACTGCTCAGAGAAACTGTCATATGCCATACTTTTAACTTAGATTTTCCCAAGTCACAGCTGCTTCTGGACTACAGCAAAGGAGCCCAGTGCCACACACAGGGAGTGACTGCAGGGCTCTTCCCTCAGGTGCAGTTCCCTTCCTTCCTGTCTTCTGTTTTCATGAAGACAGCTGGTTCTTCTCTTACAGATCTTTATTCAAGTTGGCAGCCCACTTTTGATTGTCTCAATTTTACAGTCAAAAACATAGAAGTTTGGTTCCCAGGACACCTCAGAACCCTCGGGAAAGCAGTGACCGCTAGAGATGCTCCAGTCTTCAACTCCGCTATGTGTGCACACAGATCTCTGTGATGGTTTCCCACAGATCAATGGCCGATCAGAAGTCCCAGCCTATACTGTAAGTTTCCAAGGTACAGTCAGTTCTATTCATCCTACTCGATCCCAGTCCACCCCTCGTGACCCCTCCAAGAAGGCGAAGGACAGCCTGCTCCAGCGGCCACCCACACCACTTAGCGTGGCTGCCTGGAGGTGAAGAAATGATTACTGCAGAATGCTCAGCTCACACCGTGCTGGCCTAGCAGCCAGTGTCAGGGGACCGCAGAGACCAGAGAGGCTGGGAATCAACACGCTGACGCTGACGAGCAGGCTGAGTACCTACCCTATCCGTGAACCCAACACAGACGCAAAAAACGTTAAGCAATACAGATGGAAGTCCACTGACGCTCACGTCCCTTTTGTCAGAAAGCTAAGTAAGCATGGAAGCTACACAACCATTCAGCATGTTGCTGGTCGCTGCTGATGGTCCGCAAAGGCTCTGAGATGGGAGCCATGTGTCGCCTCTCAGAGAAGGATGATGCAATACAAAGGTAGAGTTACTTTCCCAAAAGCTTTCAACCAACAGTCAGAGTCCACAGTGAGAAGGGAGATCAGGAATACAAAGGATTAACTGAGTGTGTGCATGCGTGCATGCACATGTGAGATGTGTGTGTGTGTGTGTGTGTGTGTGTGTGTATCATACATCAAATATCCATCTGTCTGTCCATCCATCCATCCTTCATCCATACATACATACATCCTTACATCTGAATACAACTCCACCAACAGAAAACAGCTTCAGGACACCAAGGTCAGAATGACCATCAGGGTGGCTCTCCACTCTGCTTCCTCTGCTCAGATATGCTTTGGTTATAAAAACTAGTTTTTTATATATACAGAGAGAGATTAGAAGTACTAGACTAGATGTCTGATGATCAATTTTCACTATCAAAGACACTTACATAGACTTTCATTATCAAAATTTTAATGTATTTTCAAAGCTAATAAAATTCTACATTTTGTTTGTTTGTTTTGTTTTTCGAGACAGGGTTTCTCTGTATAGCCCTGGCCGACCTGGAACTCACTCTGTAGATCAGGCTGGCCTCGAACTCCGAAATCAGCCTGCCTCTGCCTCCCAGACCTTTATGTTTTTAGCCCAACTAGACCTACTTATTAAAGTTTTTTAAAAAGAAATTTTAAAAATTCTACATTTTAACTTTACCATCATAACGATGTCTGGGTTGACTAAGGTCTGAATGAGAACCTGCGTTTAGACCCCTGGCACCCACGTAGGTTAGTGTGTGAGGGGAAGAAGGCAGACGGCAAGAGGCAGGTCAGCTAGCCCGGCTGACCCCAACAAGCTTCAGGTCCACTGAGACTGTCTCAGACAGAGGCTGGAGCATGGTCAAGGAGAGACTCCTGACATCAAGCTCTGCCTCCACGAGTAAGTAAGACACACACACACACGTACACACCCACAGACAAGTACATACACCACGCACACACACCCACAAAAGAAAACCTCCAAGAAATGCCCCCACTGGCCCTGTTAATTTGCCGACTGAAATTTCAAAAACACACCTACCACCGTATAGGAATGTGTACTGTGCCGTGATCAAAGGGTTAATCCTGCTCCAGCTGCAGCAACTCCCCTTCCTCTGAAGGTGTGGCTCTTGACTAGGTCGGGAGCCGAACTAACGGCCAATGGGAGCAGGGCACCCAAGGTCCAGTGCTGGTCAGGAAATCACAACTGTGGTTCTCTTGTGGGTCTCAAGAGAGGAAAGAACCAGTTCCAGAAGACAACACCCACCTCATCTGCATGCCTAAGTGAGAACGTCCAGGCACCTGGACGCCATGGAACCCAGCCGAGGCTTAAGCAGCAGCCGGGGAAGGCTCACGGATTGATAGAGTACATAAATCAACCAATAGATCAATCATCAATACAAACACTTTACCCTTTCTCTTACCGTCTTCTTCATGGTGGATTCCAGATAAGATGCAGCCACTGCCTCCCCTTGGTTCCCTCTTCCATCAACTGGGCAGCATGGTTTTAATCTTAATTATAATTATGGCTGTTGCTAATAACCAAACAAAAGAGGGAAAATGGAAGCATTTAGCCCCTCTCAGGTTTGGCAGACACAACCTGCAAGCCTTCCATAAACAGAGCATGAAGCCAGGAAGACAGGAACTGAGAAATGAACCGAGCCCCACGGAGCTGTGCAGCCTGCAGCCCCGAGGCTGCTGGAAAGCATTGAAATGAGCCGGGGCAGGCAGTGGGGCAAGCCACTGCTTTGAACTGGAAGGCCTGGCTGCAGTGGCCACCAAGAGTTCCAGTCCCTGGGCTCCACTTCAAAGAACAGGCTCTCCCTGTCCTGGAAGGGAGAGGCAGGCAAGCACAGGTGTGACCTGAGAAGGCCAGCTCTGAGCCCCGCCCTGAGCCCCGCCCAGCTCTCCCAATATTTTATGCTACCAGGAAAATTTGGAAGACAGAGCCCTCAGTCACACAGGAATGTTCAGAATGTTTTAACGTAGAGGACAATCCATCTGCCTTACCCCAGTCTAAGAGCCAAGCTTGTCCTTACCAAGGAAGCCTGCGAGACTCGAGTGCAGCTTCCTCGTGTGCCACGTGACGCAGGTAAGTGGGATCAAGCCAAGATGATTTTCTTTTGCTTTAACATAACATACGAAGAACTCTTCCACACGCACAGCTGATGAGTCTTGGTCACTTACAGCTGAGAAGAACTAAGACTTAGAAGGACTTTTCCCTTTCCTTCTGTGACCTCGGGTTTACAGTGACAGCAAACGGCCCGCTAGCTACCCACGATTCCTGAGACACAGCTATGCCAGTCACTCCCTTCGGAGTCAGCTTACACACTCGTGTTTCAGGAAGCCCGAGGTAAGGAGCACGGGCATCACCCCGAACCCCGTCAGGAAACGATGTTTGAATATCCAAGCCCACCCACCTACGAGACATAAAAACCCATCGTTACCAATCTGGCAAGGTTTCTCAGTCCACAGGTCAGACATAACTGGAAATTTTTACAGCTTTTGGACATTAAAAATCTCAGCCAAGGGGCTGGTGAGATGGCTCAGCAGGTAAGAGCACCCGACTGCTCTTCCGAAGGTCCAGAGTTCAAATCCCAGCAACCACATGGTGGCTCACAACCATCCGTAACAAGACCTGACTCCCTCTTCTGGTGTGTCTGAAGATAGCTACAGTGTACTTATATATAATAATAAATAAATCTTTTAAAAAAAAAAAAATCTCAGCCAAACGGTTCTTTTAGTTTTCTCTTTCTTCTTGATCCCCCAACCCCCACCCTTCACTGGCTTTCACTTCCAGGCACATAACACACTGCCTCCCTTGCACCTTGACAACACATGGAAACAGGCTGCCCTGCGGCTTGAAGAAAAGGTGTACTTGCTAGATCATCCCCAAATTTAAAAAATAATTAAAGTAGGAACAAAAATCCTTTAGCGATAATTTCATTTCAAGTGTAATTATGATCTCTGTTTTCCCTTTAATATATATAACCCAAAAGACCAAGGAATGACTTCAAAATACAAATGATGTTGGCCATCCCAGGAAGGTTGACAGAGGATGCCACAACCAGCCTGCTGTAACTGAAAATAAGACGGCTTACTGTCCACGGGAGAGAGCAAGGAGGGCCTGCAACACAGGCATCCGGGCTCTGACCCTCCAGCCCCACCACCTCATCTCCCAGACAAGCGATCACTTTCTATAAGTCACAGCCAGTGCCACCCTGAAAATGCACATTTCCAATGGCTAAAATGAGCTATAGCTGCACTCCCTGTCTGGTAGATGTGAGCTGTGTACCCCTGACACACAGAGATGAGGAGTGCAATTTGCTGGCTTGTTCTTCATTGCCTGTTCAGCCTGATTTCTTGTCATCAAAACCAATGACTCAGGGTGGCACTGCCCCTAGGGTTGGGCCCTCCCACATCAATCATTAATCAATAAACTGCCCCACAGGCTTCCCTACCGGCCATCTTATCATGATGTTTTCTCAGTGAGAACCCTTCCCAAGTGACTCTGGCTTATGTCAAGTTGATACAAAACTCACCAACATAATTGTCCCCTTGTCAACTAAACACCCAAACACATCACTATTAAACCATAAACTTTTCTTTCTGTTGCCCCAAGATCTCATATTAATAATACTATCACATTATAGAACTTAAATAACTTTAAAAGTCTCAGTTTTTAAAAATTCAAACACTTTAAAAGCCAGAGTCTTTAAAATACACCCAAAATTGAAAGTTCAAAACCTCTCTAAAATATCCAAAGTTTCTCAACTATGGGTTCCTGTAAAATCAATTAAAGAGGGCACTAGAGACAGAATTAGGGAACCACAGCAGGAGTTGGGGGGAGAAAGGAGGGTAGAGGGTATAAGAGAGCTCATATAGAAAATTCTCAAAAAAGAAAGAAAAAAATTGAATAGGAAGAGCAGAATCCACCATGCACTGAACTAAGAGCTGTACACCACCACACGCAGGGTGCACGCACACCCACGCAGCCACACACACACACACACACACACACACACACACACACACACTACCATACACTCACATATACAACACTATACACGCACATTGTTTAAAGGGCATATATAAACAAGTTATAAGACATGGGACCGTAGAACAGTCCTAGACTGGTGCAGCTAGAGGGAAAGTTTTCTACAAATGTTAAATGGATATGGCATAACATGGAGGACAAAATGCAGAATTCTAAAATGTCCATCAGCAAAAACACAACAGCGTGTCATGAGGCTCACTTTGCCGAGTTTCCGGCACACCACCTTCGCCATTGCCTCTCATAACTGTCTGGCTACTCACCTACATTTCAGAAAAGTGATCTATCAGGCTGTAGTCAGTAAAACAGCGGACAGAGCACCCACCAGGAGGAACTCATGGACAAATCGCCCCCTCACACTACGTACACAAACTGCTGTGAGAGTTCTGTCAACATGGACAGAGGGGTGCTGCTACTACAAGCAAATGCGAGACACTCCGTGAAAATCCTAAATACACAGGAAGACCAGTTCCGCCCTGAAGGCTAGCTACGTGCCACAGCACCAGACAGGGATGGTGGCGCCCCTCAGGATGCCTCAGCCACCGAACACACTGTTCACACTGTTCAAAACCACACGTGCATTCTTAACAGAAAAGCCTTACTGAGCAGGTGGGATTCATGTGACCCGTGTATGTGTATGCCCCATAAAGGGTGTCACCACCAACACCTCAAAACCAAGAACTCCAGAGAGTCCCAGGGGAAGACAAATGGAGGGCACACTTTCTGGGACAAGGTGACACATGCGGGAGCATGTGGGAGCGGCCACTGTGCTCACTGCCTCAAGAACCTGACCCACTTCTTTCTGGGAGAATGAGGCCACTCAGGAACCTCGCTCTTACACCCAAATACCACATGGGATGCGTGTATGCTTTGTCAACGTAGTTACATTCATCTCAACTCCAAATGTTATCACTCAGGCTGTATTTGTATTTACCAAATCTGGCAACCTCAACTTTCAAAGACGAACACGCTATCTGGACAAATGAGCCCCAGCAAGGAAACGCATACATTCCACACCCAGGATGGACGCATGCATTCCACACCCAGGCTGGACGCATGCAGACGCTGATATGAGCACACTAACACTGTACATAAGAGGAATGGATACAGAAAATGTGGTACATTTACACAATGGAGTACTACTCAGCTATTAAAAAGAAAGAATTTATGAAATTCCTAGGCAAATGGATGGACCTGGAAGGTATCATCCTGAGTGAGGTAACCCAATCACAAAGGAACTCACACAATATGTACTCACTGATAACTGGATATTAGCCCAAAACTTAGGATACCCAAGATATAAGATACAATTTGCTAAATGCATGAAACTCAAGAAGAACGAAGACCAAAGTATGGACACTTTACCCCTTCTTAGAATTGGGAACAAAACACCCATGGAAGGAGTTACAGAGACAAAGTTTGGAGCTGTGACAAAAGGATGGACCATCTAGAGACTGCCATATCCAGGGATCCATCCCATAATCAGCTTCCAAACGCTGACACCATTGCATATACTAGCAAGATTTTGCTGAAAGGACCCAGATATAGCTGTCTCTCATGAGACTAGGCCAGGGCCTAGCAAACACAGAAGTGGAGGCTCACAGTCAGCTATTGGATGGATCACAGGGCCCCCAATGGAGGAGCTAGAGAAAGTAGCCAAGGAGCTAAAGGGATCTGCAACCCTATAGGTGGATCAACATTATGAACTAACCAGTACCCCGGAGCTCTTGACTCTAGCTGCATATGTATCAAAAGATGGCCTAGTCGGCCATCACTGGAAAGAGAGGCCCATTGGACAGGCAAACTTTATATGCCCCAGTACAGGGGAATGCCAGGGCCAAAATGTGGGAGTGGGTGGGTAGAGGAGTGGGTGGGAGGGTATGGGGGACTTTTGGGATATCATTGGAAATGTAAATGAGGAAAATACCTAATAAAAAGTATTAAAAAAAAATAGGCCAGTACATGATTGCAAAAAAAATAAATAAATAAGAGGAACTCTGTCTGCTGCTGAGGGAAAGAGAAGTGCTGTCTAGGCTGCAGGCAAGAGCATTTCTCGGCTGACTAAGAAGCACCCAGCATCACTGAGGTGAAATATTCTGGCAAGTATTTTCTGAGATTACAAAGAAGCTGTGATTCAGCCGTGGGGGGCTGTGGGGAGGATGGGGCAAGGAAGAGATGGGTGCAACTTTAGGAGCCCAGGTTCCTACCTTGGCTGCCTGCCTCACTTTCTGTCCCTCCTCCCCGTCTCCAGCATGGAGAGACTGCAGTAAGCACTGACCATAGCCACCATAATGTCTTGGTTCCCTTTCATGACTGACATAACCTTGAGAGAATCTGTGTAACCCTCTCAGACATGCTCACGGTTGGCAAGCCATGCCTATAAAGCAATGGCACCGCGGGTGTGGCTGACAGTTCAGGCAAGTGAATAACGGGCGGCCGGCAACAGTAGGAAAGGCCAGGCCCAGTGGCGCCCGCCTTTAATCCCAGCACTGGGGAGGCAAAGGCAGATGGATCACTGAGTTTGAGGCTAGCCTGGTCTACAGTGGCTAGCCTGGTCTACAGTGCAAGTTCCAGGTCAGCGAGGGCCACACAGAGAATCAGTCTCTCTGTCAAACAAAACAACGGCTAGTATACTAGATACCAATATGGCAAAGTTTAAGAACTTCTCACAGAAAACATGCAAGATTCCATGTGGGTTAAAACTGTGTGGAATTGAGAAAATGTAATAAAAATTGGAGTTACTCTGTGAAAATATTTTCACAGCTGGACAAAGATGACTCTCTCAGTCATATGCAAGAATTCAAGGGTGATAAAAGGAAATTGGATAACTGGCTATTGAACTCCCACATGAAAGACTTCATAAATAACATTTTAAACAAACAAAAAAACCTAGAAGTATCTTAAACACACAAAATAAAATATTCAAATCTCCAAAACTGTAAGCTAAAAAACAAAAGGCCAGGGTGACTCACTGGCAGAACGCTTTCCCTTGCATGCAAGAAACGCTAAGTTCAGTTTCTAAGCAGAACACACACTGGGAAAGGACCAATGCTCACAAAAATCAGAAAAACGAAAATTAAAAGCAGCACAATACTCCACGTCTCTCTTTCCAGAGAAGTGAAACACCAACAAATTCCGATTCCTAGGAGCAGAGAAAGCACACACCCCCATGATGGTGTGTGGTAAGTGTGATGGGTAGTGTTGGCTGTTGCTGTGAGAGTTTCCACGCATAGCTGGGAAGGATTATAGACTGGATAGACTCTGGCCAGGCTATGCGGGATTAGCTTAACTAAGTTGACTGAGATGAGAGGACCTACCCAGAAGGTAGACAGAGGCATTCCCCAGCTGGGCACCGTGTGAAAAGACGGGCATGGGCCGCAGAGTGCGGGCAGCAGCCCTCCCCACCCTCTTCTCCCCAGCTCTGGACATAAGACCAGCTGCTTCCAGCTCCTCCTGCCTTGACCAACCAGCCATACGTAATGGGCTGGGCCTTAGACTGAGCCAGAGTGAGCTTCCTTCCTCACACCGCTTGTCAGGGTGTCGCAGACCCAACGCTAGAAGCTAGGATGATTCTGTGAGAATTATTAAGTTCGAGTGGCAGAGTCTGTCCGCACAAAGGTGCACACACCAGGAAGCAGCCGCTTACTACAGGCCTCGGCCACAGACGACTCTGCCTTCCTGTGAGTGCTCATGGGCTACACTTGGGGCACACTGCCCACCACTCAGAACTTAGGAAAGGGGATGAGTCTGAACACCAGCCAGCAAGTGAATAAACCAGTGCGCTGTAACACTGTGTGTCTTTCTGTCTGTCTCTCTGTCTGTCTGTATTCCTGTGTCCGTCTCTGTATATCTGTGCTTCTATGTATATGTTTATGTCTGTGTGTCTGTGTGTGTGTCTGTCTGTGTGTGTGTGTTTGTGTGTGTGTGTTTGTGTGTGTGTGTGTGTGCATGCGAGGGCACAAGTATGCATGTACATATGTCTGTGTTCGTGTACATGTGTGGGTGGGGGTGTATACGTGAGCATCTGTGTCTCTTGTGTGTATGTGTGTGTGAGTGTCTGGGTATGTGTGTCTGTCTCTGTGTCTGTGGGTGGCTGTGTGTTTCTGTGTCTGTCTCTGTGTGTCTGTGTTTGCATGTGTCTGTGGGTGTGTGTCTGTGTGTGCATCTGTGAGTGTGTACTGCATGTGCACACATATGTTACCGTAATAGGTATGTGTGTCAACATGTTTGCATGGTGTGGAAGCCCTGAGCTGACGTCTGTTGTCTCTCTCCACTTACTTTCTGAGGCAGTCTCTTGCTGAGGCCAGAGCTCAATGTTCGCCACCTTGCCCCAGGGCAAGCTCTGCCTCCTTTTTTATTGTTGTTTATTTGAAACAAACTCAACATGATCTACCAGGCTCTGCATCCCCAGGGCTGGGATAAAGTATCCCAGAGATACTGCCAAGTTCGGCGAACCTCCACCTCTTGAAGGCTGGCTGGCAGGTGGTCACGAAGCCCACCTAGCCATTCCTGGAACTCTCAGTCCTCGTGCTAGTTCAATAGGCTTGAACTCTCTGAGTTATGAGCACTTGTGTTACACCTCTCAGCAGTCAGAAGTGAGGCAGAGGTCGCCCTACACACATAGAAGATTCCCTAAGACACACTGAGATATTGAAAACAGGTTCAGGAACAAGACAAACAGACTGGGCTCCCAAAGTATCAAAACCTACACTCAGAATCCACATGAATACATCCTTACACTGCTGCATTCCAAAGACCTGAGGAGGCTCAAGATAAAAGGCTTTCTCTCAGAGACACAGCTGACAAGAGTCAGCAGAGGACAGTCTCCCGTCTGACAACACGAACGTAATCTGGACTGCTCAGAAACTGCACACTTGCGAACAACTTGTAAAACTAAGCAATGACTGAGCAGAATCCTAAAAGCCACTGTAGTATCAAAGATGCACCCAGCCTTGAATGGCATCTCATCCTTCCCAGCACACCCAAAGCCACCTGCGTACAGAGACGGCCTCAGCAAGTGAGCAGGAACTGCTCTTCCTTGTCCTCCTCCTGCGGTCATCAAAGACAGGTGTGCCTGCCGAGGGACCCGGAGCCCTCCGTCAGGAAGATGAAGACCCTGATCGTGTCAGCCGCTGTGTGGGTGAAGGCCGTGGGCGACAGGAAGGACCAGCCTCTGACTGCTCTAGGGGCGCCTGCTGAGTTCCTGCTCAAACCTTCCCACACACCAGCAGCAGCATCCAACATTATTTGGCCTTCACATTCAAATGAAACGATTTCCACCCACCAGAGCCTCACCCAAGACAACAGGGTGCCAAGAGGGAGGTACCAGGGGGCCTGGAGCTGCTCAGAGTGGGGCACCATCCTATCTACCCCTGGAGTACAGAACTGCACACCAGCAGAGAGAGCCTCTATCAGTGGCTATTGACTGTTGCCATAGAAACCACTGGTCTTAGCCAGTACCTCCAGACTACTTCCCTCATGCCTGGAATGTCAAATGTCCCACTCTGCTCACTGGTCACCTTTCTGATTCTTCCCAGCAATGCAGGCCCACGATACTAGCGTTCAATTTGACCTAGGAGCCTCCCCTGCGATTCCATACCATTTTGGAGAAGGTAATGCCCACTGCCACTTCTTATAATGAGGAAACTCCCACCACGCTCCGACCATTTCCCAGTTCAGTGTCATGATGATCTGTAAAACCATATTCTTGGGCTGGAGAGATGGCTAAGCTGCAAAGAGCACTGTCTGCTCCTCTAGAGGACCTGAGTTCAATTCCAAGCAACCACAGGGTGGCTCACGTCCATCTGTCCTGGGATCCCTCTTCTGGCTTGCAGGTGTGCATGCAGATGAAGCACTCATACACATAAAATAAGTAAATAAATGTAAACAAGAAAGATGTACACTAAAATCTGATCCTCGGCAACCCCGTGGCTGTCAGTCCTCAGACGCTAACAGGCTCTGATCCCACTCTTTTTAAAGCCTTGCAGAATCAGTATATGTGCACATACATGCTGCCACCGCACATGTGGACGTCAGAGGACACTCACGGGACTCACTTCTTGCCTTCCCCTATGTGGGTTACAGAGACCCAACTCAGGTTGTCGGGCTTGGTGGCAAGAGCCTTTACCCAGGGAGCTGTCTCACAGTCCCTCAAGTCCTTTGGAGGCAGGGAATACTGTGAGTGGAAGGACTGAACCAGGCCATCACTTCAGTATCAAAGACAGTCTCCCACTTTCCAGTCCTTTCAGAAACTGTTCCTGTGGTCTTTACACGGCACTCAACCACCGGGCAGCCGGTCCTGTGTACAGAAAACTAGATTTTATTGTGATGGAAGGCACCTGCCGCTCTCTTCTGGCGTCAGGTGTCAGATTCCTGCATGTACACAGTATCCTATAGGAGGCAAGCTGGAAGACGACAGCTCGGAGTTACCATTCATGTACTACATTTCAATAACCAATTAGGTTATTAAGTGAAACCAGTAATCACATTAAATTTGGAATACAGCTTATTCATAACTGCTGAAAGTAATTATTCTAGACTTAAAGCAAGCACATGAGTAACACCCAGACTTGGCAAGTCTTTATATGAACATATTTGGCAGCTAACAGCCAGCCCAAATGTCTTACTAATCTGTGAAAATACTTCTTTCAAATCGATGGCTCCCCTCTGTAAATAACGCAGGATACTGGGCCTCCTCTAACAGTGTATTAATACATTCACCACACACAGAGAATTGAGTAGAGTCCAGAAAAAAAGTACTACCTTCTAGTCTTAGAATTAGTTCTATTGCACAGATCTCCAAACTGTTTTTTGTAAACAGGGTCTTACTGCGAGTAGCTTTGGCTGGCCTGGAACTCACTTTGTAAACCAGGCTAGCCTCAAACACACAGAGATCCACCCATGTCTGCCTCCCAAATGCTGGGTCTAACGGCATGTGCCACCACTAGCCTGTCAGTCGCTTTAATATGCGGAGACATATGCGAGTTGTGTAAGCAAAGGGTGCAACTACAAACTCTCATGGAAAACCAGCCTCAAATTAGATCTAGCGCGTAAGAAATTATTCTGGAAGTACTCCCACCCCAAAGCTAAGCCTACAAATGAAAGCTCACGGACTTGGAGCAGAGAGAAACGCATAACAAAACACTCACCAAGTAAGATTTCGTGTTCCAGCATTCAAAATCCAAATCTAATATACAATTCAAAATTCTAACATAAGCACACCCGACCAATCCCTGCAAAAGCAGAGGAGTATGACCGGGGCCACGGCCACGAAGAGAGCCACACTCTGCAGGGGGAATAGAGACAAGTCAGGAAGGGCCCTGCCTGCCCTGTACCCTGCTCCATTGGATTCAGGAAGGCTCACCCGGGGTTCTGACAGAGACACAGACTTCTCTACACACCTGACACCAAGGGACAAAGTGCACACTCAGGCCTCAGCCAAGAGATGAATCTGCGTGACATGAACAATTACTTTGAGTTCCCACCATCAGGCATTCTCGGGATACTACCCATAACAGTACCAGGTTCTCCTTAAAGAACAGGGCTGTGGAATGGGAGACAGCTCGGTGGGTGATAGACTCAAGTTGATGGCCTGAGTTCAGTCCCTCAGAGCCTACAAAAAGAGCTACATGCAGTGGCTTAAGCTTCTGTGATCTGAGTTTGTGCCTAAACTGGCAGAAGGAGACAGTACATAGGAATCGGGGAGAACATGGCTGCATTTTAATTTTAAATAAGGACTAATAGTTCTCCTCTGTCTATCTCTACCTAAGCTTCACACCCAGGGCAACCCTGTGACAGTCCCATCCAACCCCGTGACAGTCCCAGAAGTAGATGGAGACGGATGCTGCAGGCAGGTGCCACAAAACAAGGCAAGGCCACTCTAACAGGGGTGGTCAAATCAGTTCTTATGCAGCAATGTATAAACAGCAGAGTCGGCTCTCAGCTGCTCCACAGGACAAGCATGTTGAATACCTGTGAGACCTGCACTGGTCCCCCCAGGCCTAGCTTCTCAGCTCAGGGACTGCAGGTCAGGATGGTCAAACTCAACGTGCACCTGAGGAGATGACGCTGTAAGCTTCCTTGCCACTCCTTCAAGCATTGCTAGTCAGTCACTAAACGCAGTCTGAACAGCATGTCCTTCTAACCTTACAGACTTGGGGTCTATTCATCCAAAGTGATGGTTTTCTAAGCTCCCAGCTGGGCTTGTGTGCATAGATGTTGGAGATTTTTACACTTATATATACCTTGAACCTCTCTTAATTAAAAATATAAACTCCTGCAATCTTCAAATATACAGTTTCTACCTTTGCCAAGTCACTTTTGAACAACCACAGCTCAGTTGCTGTCTGCCACCTTCTTCACAATGTCATGGAGATTCTCTGTCACGGATAAAGGCTTCCTGGCCCAGCTCATGTTCAGAAGAAACCACTATGACCAAGACAGCCCCCTACAGGCAGATCCAGAAAACAGCATCCACATTAACTCCTGATGTCCTAAGTGCTATTCAGGTAAGATTACAGTGAAATGGTATTTAATGGAATTAACACAGACATCTGAATGCAGATTTCAACGGCAGCTATGCCAGGCTGGCTCTCCGTAAAAGCTCCACTCTCTGCATCAATGATGCCTGCAGACTTGTTCCTACCCAGGCACTCCATCAACGTCTTGTCGGAGTATAAAACGCCTTCTTTAAAACCTGCAATCTTAATAGCAAGAGGGGTGGGCATTTTCCAAATCTCTGTGCGTATTTTAAGGAAAGAGCAGATCCTAGCATGCAGAGGTGTTTTGTTTGTTTGTTTTTTGAAAAACAGCTGGTCCAAAAGCCCCAGTAGGCTTCCAGACAGAGAGAGAGTAGTCATAGAATACAGCCATGCAACATGCCTGCCTCCTTCAGGGACAGCTACGGTCCCACAACTTATTGCTAATATTCCACTGCCTGCTCCTTGATTAGAAAGCCTAAGCATTCGTGTGGAAAGACACTGTCCTTGGGATCACAGAAAGTGACCTCAGCAGATCTACAAGGCTCCTCAACACAGATCTGTTCCCACGGTGACATCAATCTCTCTTCTCTCTTACTAAGTTGCAACTTCCTCTCTTTTCCCATAGATAAATACAAAGATGACACAGTATTATTATAGGATAACGTAGACTCGTGTGTGTGTGTGTGTGTGTGTGTGTGTGTGTGTGTGTGTGTATGTATGTTAAAGAAATTTTGCTCAGTGGTACTGTGTTTGTCTGACTGCACAAACCCTCAGGGGTCGACACCCAGTAACGCACAGCCTGCTGTGCTAGCAGCACAGGTCACACTCCCAGCACTGAAGAGAGAAAGAAAGGCAGGAGAGCCAGGAGCTCGGGCCCACCCTCACTCATGTGCTAAGTTCAGGGCCATCAGGAGACACCGCCTCAAGAGGAGGAAAAGGGGATGCTTCTATAGAGAAAACTCTCACACTCTTATGTAAATGAAATAACGGTCTCTGGTACTTAATAAACACAGATAAACTCCAGGAGAAATGTTTTTAAGAGATGGCTCAGCATGAAGAAATCATGCTGTTCTTACAAAGGACGGAAGCTTGGTCCCCTGCATCCTAAGAGCTCACAGACACGTAGGACTGCAGTTTCAGAGATCTGACATCTTCTGAACTCCATGGGCATGCCATATAAACAGACAAGCAGAAACACAAACATAATTCTTTTAAAGTACTTTTTTAAACTTTTTAAAGCAGAACTCATCTTGGTTCGGTAACTTTGAAGGGGCCACTGGATTAGCTCACTGGAAACCACGTGACTTTCTCACAATGAATGGGGGTCGCATTCAGAAGCGTCCTCTCCTGCTGGACCTGGTGGTGAAGGCCTGTAGTCTCAGCTACTTGGGAGACTGAGGCAGGAGGATTAAATGTTTAAGGCCAGCTTGTGTTTCAGAGTGAGTCTAAGGCACTAGTGTTGCTCGCTAGAGGAGTGCTTACCTCACTACGCAAGGACTTGGGTTCAATTTTTAATACTACAAAAGAAAAAAATTCCTCCGAGTGTTAGAAAGATACAGTGCTTCCCTAACACTTTAGCAGACACGCAGGTAACCAAACAATCGGTGTCAGACGCTGCAGTGCGTACGTAACTGTACAAAGCGGGGTGGCTAAAGTTCAGCAAGGTCAACGGGGGCTCACCCAGGCTTTGCACCTTACGCTGCCAGAAGAATGTAGAAGGGCTTCAGCCAAGAACCTCCCCTGGCCCAGCACCTGCTCCCCACCCACCTAAGATGAGTGACAGGAGAGATAAGTTGACAGGCAGCACGTGGTTCTGATTCACTGGTCCCTGAGGGTGCTAAGACTCCATTCGGAATTCCCAAAGGGCTGGGGGAATGCCTTGTGTGCCCAGTTTTGGTGCCTCTGTGCACCTAAGTGCAGCAGAGACCAGGTAGCACACTATGCAAATCTAATGTCAGACTCACTTGGGCCCCTAGCAAGGAAAGGCGGCACCTGTTTCCTCTTCCTTGCTGCAGACACAAGAGCTCTGCAGTGGGCTCCTCTGCCTGTAAGCACCCCACCTCAAGTAAAAGCAACAGCCCCCAACAGCTGCTAGACAAGGAAGCATGCTGGCCACGTGCAGCCACGGTTCACACCTCAGCACTGCCTTTCCTCGCGGCAACTGCCCATGGCAAAATAACAAAGGCAATGCTCAAGGTTTATTATTTTTAAAATGGGGAAACCATGAAACGCCAAGCCAGGGTTCTGGAAACATTCTCATGGCTGCTGTTTGGAAAGAAATCTGCTCCAACTAACAGTCTCTCAGCCCGAAGGGTTATCTGAATCTGAAGAGATTAGTTATAACTACACAGAGATTCTAAGTTAGCCTTCATCCAGATGTCTGGCAGTGAGAGTGGAGAGGAATGCGTGTGTGCATTAGCATGTATTTTGTGTGTGTGTGTGTGTGAATGTGTGTACACCTGTGTATGTGTGTGCAAGAACAAGCACGTGACATGTATTCAGTACATGCTAAATATGTGGGCAGGTATGATTGTATATCAGTAAGTGTTCTATGTTTATAACCTCTACATGTGTGTATTTATGCATGTGTTGCAATATGTACACGTTTATGTATTCATATGTGTGTGTACTTATCTGTGTGTAAGCAAGTATACATGTTTATTTTTGGTGTCCATTTAGGCTTCCTTGCATGTGTGATCACATCCATGTTTGTGTATATGCATATTTTTTATATATGCATGTGTCTGGGGTGTCTATGTGTAGTATTTATATGCCTGTGTGATGTGTGCATATTCATGCTTATGTATGTTTGTGCGTGTACGCATATGTGGTTGTGCAGAGTAAGTGTGTATTTTGGGGTGTATGGTATGTCTGAATATGTGATGTGTACATATGTGCATGTACCCATTGCATATTTGTGTATGTGCACGTGTGTTTGTGTATGTGTGTTTGCAGTATCTGTCCCAGTCGCTGTTCTGTTGCCGTGGAGAGGCCCCGTGACCACAGCAACTCTTATAGAAGAAAGCATTTAACTGAAGCTTGCTTACAGTGTCAGAGATTTCACCCATTACCATCACGGTGGGGAGCTTGGTGACATGCAGGAAGGCCCTGGAGCTGCGAGCGCCACATCCTGATCCCCAGGCAGGAGAGCAGAAAGGAAAGAGTGCCGGGGTCCCGTGACATGCTCCCTCCAACAAGGCCACACCCACTCCAATAGTTTATACCTTTTAATCCTTCTAATCCTTTCAAACACTGCCACAGCTGATGATTTCAAACACATGAGCCTATGGGGCCATTCTTTCAAACCACCATACTATCTATGGTCCATTTCCACAAACATGTTTGTCATATGTGTATGTGATGTGCACATGTGTGCATGTGTATGTGCATGTCTGTGTATGTGAATGTGTGACTGTACATGTGCAAGTATGTGTATGGTTTTAGTGTTTTGGTGTTTATATGTGGTATCGTTTGTGTGTATTCTAAGCATGCACACGTGTGTGTATATTTGTGTCACACATAGAGAACAAAAGGACATTTCAGAGGAACTTACTCCTTACTTATAGAATACAGACACCCAGATGAGACCCTAGACTTAAGAAGCCAAAAGTGTTCATTAATTCATTAATTAATTAATTAACTCAGCATCTGTATGTGAGTAGCAGAAAAGAGAGAGAGGAGGAACTGACAGCATCAGTCAGACCAGCAGAGCCTCCAGAACCCAGAAGGTGCAGGATACCCAGTGCACAGCCTCAAAGCCAGAGCCAGAAACAGGGCACAAGGTCACCAAAACATAGGAGCACCTGCGGACACAGTCCCTCCACCAAGACTGCTTGAGTACAGGGCCAGCCGGGCAAAGGGCTACACGGGGTACTTGAACCTCATCCGCCCAGGTACGCCTGCTCACCTGATGCGGGTTCAGGCACAGCCTCTTCACCACTGTCATCCACCACTTCCTCAGCCAGGCCAGGGGAGTCAGCAATGGCGCAGGCTGAGCCAGGGCTGCTTGGCTGGGAAGCCGAGTCACCCTCGCTGAGTGAACCGCAACGGGCACGCGCTGCTCTGTCCCCTTCAGGATCCCTGTCACGGCGTGCACGGCGGTGCACGCGGGAGTGGAGCACCATCTGGTGGTAGGTGCGGAAGATCTTGCCGCACTCGAAGCACTCAGAGGACTTGCCCTGGCCAGTGGTGGCCGAGGCCCTGCGGTTGGGGCGTGAGGTTGGCCGGGGATCAAGGTGGCCAGAAAGCATGGGGTCCCCAGGTACACTGGCCCTCTTCCTCGGGGGAGCTTGGGTAGCCGGAGCATCCTGTTCACGCTTGCGTTTTTCCTGGCTCACCAGTATATACTCACGCTTGTCTTTGTCAAAGGCTACATCCCCTGCCAGCGCCTCGTCCCAGGTCCCGTACTTGAGGTACTCGGCCGGCTCAGCCACCTTACCCCTGGTAGCTAGCTGCCAGGCCTGATAGCTGTTGACGGGGTCCAATTCAGCCACCCGCCGTCCAGCCTGCCCACCGGGGGACACATCACCAGCCACATATGGTGTCAGATTCAGGCACTGTAAGAAGAACTGCTTAGTGTCCAGGGGGTCCTCTGAGTCCCCCTCCTCAGCCGGGGCTCGAATCCGGCTGGCTTCAACTTTACGGTGTATGGCGTTATGGGCGTTCAAGCTGTCCAGGTTTGTAAACAGGTTCCCGCACTTTGTGCAGACCTCATAGAGGGACAGGCCAGCGACAATGACTTCCTCCTGCACCACATTGTTGATGGTGGCAATGGGATCCAGCTCACTCTTGGGTCTGTTCTTGCTTCCTGCCTTGGGTCCATGCGCCTTCATATGGTTCTTGAGGAACCAAGGCTCTTTGAATCTCCGGCCGCAGATGTGGCAGCCGTGGTCAAAGGAGCCCCGGTGTTTCTTCATGTGTGCCTTCAGGAACCAGGTCTGGCTGAAGGCCTGGCCACACACCTCGCAGGGAAACTCCCCAGGGCTCAGCTCAGGTTTGCCGTTCTCCACACAGGCCTCGCTGCCATTGGGCACCTGTGCGGTGATGTGGTCCCTCTCTATGTGGCTGAGCAGAGACTCCTCCCGCAGGGTGACATAGCTGCACAGCCTGCACTTGAACGGCTTGTGGGCCTGGTGCACATGCAGCTCCAGGTCCTTCTTGCGCTCGAACCGGCTCTTACAGAAGGAGCACGGCACCGTGGCCTCAGTGTCTTCCTGGGCGCTGGCCGCACCCTCCACCTCCTTGCGGCTGCTCCTGAGCAGAATCTTGCTGCCGTCCATCGGCACGGCCCCGTTCAGCACGCGGTTACAGGCAGAGGTGCTCTTAGTAGGGCTGGCACACCCATCCAGGCCCTCAGAGACACGCATCTCACCCAGCTGAGCCTCTCCCGCCTCTGGCTCGTGCCCCTGAATCAGAGTTCCTGTCCGGTGGCTGCGGATATGAATCTTGAGGTTGCCCTTCTGGGAAGCCCTGTGATCACAGTAGGGACACTTGTAGGGCTTCTCTCCCGTGTGCTTGCGCATGTGCTGTGACAGGGAGCTCTGGAAAGGAAAGCTCTTGCCACAGATGCAGCAGCTGTGGCAGGCAGCCTTGTCCCCATCCACTTCGTGGCTCCTGCCAGCCCTGGGTGGGCTGGGTCCTCTCCTCAGCTCCATCTCAGCCTCTCTGCTGCGATCCATCAGGGCGGTACGAGCGTCCCAGCACAGCCTTGTGTCGTAGGGGCCTGAAGTGTCTTATCTCTCCATTCTTAGAGGGGTTCCTGCTGCCCAGAGGGGAGAGAGGTCCCTGTGATGAGTACGCGCATGTTCTGTGGTGTGGCAGATGCAGCAAGCACCTGTAACAGAGAGACAGAGACCCCGTAAGTACAGCACCCACGCAACCTTGTGCACAGCACTGCCTGTGGTCAGTTTCTGCATACTCCACCATGAAAGTCCATCAACCTGAACTAAGGGAAAAGGACACTCGTGGAAGCACAGCCATTTGTCCACTTAAAGGTCAGTAACTAAAATTAATAGTGCATGCTTGAGTAAGAAACTTCTACCTCACCCCCACCAAAAGAGTACATCTCTAAGAATCCCTATAGAAGCGTGTTCACTGACAGAGGCATAGAGAAAAGAAGGCTTCCACGCAAGAGGATGTAAGGCAATATCCTCAGAGAGACCGAGGACGGGAGGCAGAGTCTGGCTGGATCCGGAGCCCACCGCCCCTGAGTTTCAGAGGTTAACAGCTGACAGTAGCTAGAAAGTTTTCAGCTGGTTTCAAGGCTGGGGAGGCAAGCCCTCTTAGAAACGTACAGGGACGCAACACAGAATGCCCAAGCAGCTGAGGCCAGAGAGCTAGATCCTCTGTGGCAGCTTGCCTGTCCGGGCTACGTGTACAAGCGCTGGCAACAGAGCGCACAAACCACGCTACCACACTGGCTGGCCTGGCCTACACTCTCTCTCCCACATGGACTCCTTGCTCACTTGTATTCAGAGGGACCCCAAGCTCCAGCCACAGGACTGAGTTCTGACTCCAGGAAGGATGCTTTTGACCACAAGGTCCTGTGGTTTCTCTTGCTGTTTCACTGCGGCCTCAGAGGTCACAGTCAAACCTACCCTAACAGTGCCCAAACGATAGTGCCCAAGACTTGCTCAGTCTACACAGCATCACTATGTATGACCGGTCCAACCTCATGTCTATCCACCCACCAGAGAATACAGGCAGGTTCTCCCTGGGTCCTCCCTGGGAGAGAGGGGGAGGGAGAGAGAGGAGGGAGAAGGGAGGGAGGAGAGAGACACAGAGAATGAGACAGAGAGAGAATTCACATGTTCAGAACTGTACAAAATACAAAGAAGCTACGTGCCTAGTTTTTTGTTTTGGTCTAGCAGTGTGCTCACACCTGTCTTAATCAAACACATAAGGGTCTGTCTCTTCCTAGAGAGCCATAGGTCCCAGCTCCTTGTGTGCTCTGGGTATCCCCTGAACCTATTCACTGCAGTGAGCCAGGAAAGAAACCATCAGCCAGCAGGGGGAGCACTGCTGCCAGCACTGGGTATGGCAGGCGTCCTGCAAGCATCCTCTCAGGAACTGCGTATTCTGAATGCTGCGTGACCACAAACACGCCACAAGGTAGAAATCTGAAAGTGACCTTGAAACACACATGGAGCTGGGGAAAGACCCCAGACCACCCAGGGCTGGCAGGAGCCGTGAGATGGACTGGGACAAGACTGCCTGCCACAAAACAGCTGTTGCTTCTGTTGGAAGGGCTTTCCCTTCCAGAGCCTGCTGTCATAGAACATGCTTAAGCAGGCAGGGGAGAGAGAAGCTCCCTACAGGTCTCTAGGAACCTAAATGGACACAGCCAGGCCAGGCTGAGTAGCGCCCTCTACAGGTCTCCAAGAACCTAAATGGACACATGCGAGCCAGGCTAGACAGCGCCCCCTACAGGTCTCTAGGACCACTGACGGAGCAAACGGAGGCCAGGCTAGGCAGCCTCTGCAAGGCAAGCCTTCCTGGCTCTTCCACAAACTGCCCACCAGAGCCAAACAGCAGATACAGAGCCCAGAGATCACTGGCCCCAAGAGTAAAGTAAAAGTAAAAAAATCATAAGCTTCTTGACCATGTCTCAAGGACAAGCCAATTTAAATAATTTTATTAAGACGTTTTATGTGGCTGTATAGTTATTTACAAGGACGTAATATAAAAGGCAAATGAGTCCTAGGAAGTACCAGGCATTACTTTAGTATAACCTGAAAGTGCTAAATGAGAAACATATAAAAATATGAATGAAAAGTTATGTACATGTAACTTAAAGACAAAATAGGGTATAAAAAATCTTGTACATTTAAAGAATTAGCAATGAATTATATATATATATATTGATTATATATATACATAGTGATTATATATATATACATATACATATATACATACATATATGTATGTATATATATATATATATATATATATACATATATCCAAAACACAATCTTGGATGTGGACGGACCCAAAGTAACTTCAGACTGCAGTCTAGTAACTTATGTTCATCAATGGTGTCTCATTCCACTCAGCTACCCAAGAGAAAGCCACGCCAAAGCCTTAGACGAGACTTGGAAAAATAGCCACAGGCAAGCAAGGACCACAGAGGCAGCCCACGGGTCACCTGGAGTAAAAGGGAACACTTGAAGCATGAAGACCTGTAGGTGCAGGGTGCCGGTGCAGGTGTGGGTGCCGGTGCAGGTGTGGGTGCAGGGTGCAGGTGCAGGTACAGGTACAGGTACAGGTGCAGGTACAGGTGCAGGGTGCAGGTGTGGGTGCAGGTGCAGGGTGCAGGTGCAGGGTGAAGGTGCAGGGTGCAGGTGCAGGTACAGGTGCAGGGTGCAGGTGTGGGTGCAGGTGCTGGGTGCAGGTGCTGGGTGCAGGTGCAGGGTGCAGGTGCAGGTACAGGTGCAGGGTGCAGGTGTGGGTGCAGGTGCAGGGTGGAGGTGCAGGGTGCAGGTGCAGGGTGAAGGTGCAGGTACAGGTGCAGGGTGCAGGTGTGGGTGCAGGTGCAGGGTGGAGGTGCAGGGTGCAGGTGCAGGTGCAGCCACCTGTTCAACCTCAGCTAGGGGTAAGGTGTGAAATCCCACCTCTGTGACTACACTACACAGCTAGCTTTGTCCTCTGCCCCTCCCTTGTTCTGTATCTCACACCCTTGGAACATCTCCTACCTAAGGAAACAACACACAGAGCCATGTGCACCCAAAGGACCTACAAAAAGCTCTGTGTGGCTCTGCTCACCCACTGACACATGCCCACCCCTCTCCTCCTACTGCCTCAATGCTCACTCTGACTCCAGCCTTCCCAAACCATCACAATTGGACACCTGCCTTCACCAGCCCAAAGACGGGGTGGAGGAGGAGGAAGCTTCCATTTCCTACCTAGCCATCCTCCAAACGATCTTACAGCTCTACCCAGGACTAGCAGGTCCCAATGGGAAGGGGAAGGCACTCACTCAGGGCAGGGCCGCAGTGCCACAGATAGCACTGCCTTGCTCCTCAGTAAGAAGCCCTCAAATAAAGCCCAGGAGACCCTCCAGATGGGACTTCAGAGCACTACTAGCACTAAAGAGAAAGAAACAGTCATGCAGAAGTGAAGAGTGGTCACAGGCAAGGCCAGTCATTAGCTAAGGAACACCGCATGGGGACCTAGCCACTCTGACCAGAGGCTGGGCAATGCTCCTTCTATGCAGGCAGGAGACCAAGGCTTTGTTCCACCACAGATCCTCATGGGGTCACTCAGGGACCAAACCAATGTATCTCTGTACTCTTCTCTGGCTACAGGTACAAACTGCTATTAATCAGAGGTGTCAATTGCAAAGCTGACCATAAATACTGATTGCAGATACTGATGGCTAACTGAAGCAATCACAGTGGTGTCCAACCAGCCACACAGACTTTATGTCCTTAAAGCCCAAGGCCACAGTGGCTAGGACAGTCTCCAACGATTTACCCATCACATTCTTACCTGATGAGCAATGGCTCACGTACATGTGGTGCCCTGTGGCCAAGCTGGGTCTAACTAAACAGTCAAGACCATCTGGCTGGCCAGAGCTCCCAGAAAGCACCTCAACCTGCAAGTAACCAGCCTTGTAAAACCAGCAGAGCTAGCCTGCTGCCTAGGCCGGGGCAACTCAGCAGTCCAGATAGCCTGCTGCCCTGCCCGGGCAACTCAGGAGTCCAGAGCTGCACAGGCAATAGGAGGAGACCCAAAGGGGTGTGCTCTGCTGGTGTCAGGACAGCAGGCTCATGTGACACACTTTGTGGGATTTATATGATATATACCAATTTTTCCCGAGGCTGAAACTCAGAAATAGACAAACAAGGCTCTGATGATTTGTTTTGGCCGTTTGGAATTTTAAAACAGATTTCCAATGGGCTTCTGTTCTGTGCTGAGTTTCTCTGGAGGTGCAGAGAATACTTTTTAGGAAGTGCTATGCATAATTTCTAGTGTATTTCATTTTATAAAAGCTGGAGACTCAGTCTTAAAGGTAAGGCGACGTAGAATACTAACGCACCTAGGTAAAAGCATATGATGGAGATGAAGAGAATATCAAGAAAGAGAAAAGACAGGAAGGGAACCATACGGCTGAACTGTGAGGTAATTCCATAGACACAGCACAAGGCCAGCCCAGGCCAGACAGCTCCAAGGTGTCACACACAAACAGCTTCCTCTGACCCTTTACCACCTGGACGATGACCCTCCCTGGACCTGAAATCACTAGGATGCAACGCCCCAGACAGAGGGCTTTTCCTGTTCCCTGGTCACCCAGGGGACTCAGCCAGGCAGAGTGACAGCCAGTTATCATACTCCATAGACTGGGACCATAGCAAACACACATCCTCTCGATGAGAAGCCCTCCACCCCACAGCACAGACACGTCACCACCCACTCGTACTCGCACTGAGCTTCAGCCACAGGTAGACCTGGGGTCACTCTGAGGCTGGGAGGAATAAGCACCCCAAAATGAAACTCCAGCTGCTCGTGGGAAGGCAGTGCAGTGCAACTGAGCTACAGGCCAGTTACAGAATGACGTGAGAGTCCCAGCACCCCAAGACTGATCGGGCCCTTCCCAAGTGTCTGCCTAGAGTAACCATGAGAACAGGCTGAGCACAGCTCTCAGCTCCCCAGGGCGCAGAGCATGCTGGGAAAGGCAGAAACTGAGCAAGGGAAGGTGAGCAGAGGGTGCTCCATGGTTAAAGGTGAAGCAAACCCCAAGCCTCAGCTACAAATAAAACAGCATGCTGGCCATGTGCCAGCTGGACCAGGAGATGCTTCCAGAAGGAGTGGTGCCCCACCTGTAAGAACTGCCAAGCTCCCATGAGGGAACTGCATTAGGGATTACAACCAGAGTGGCTGGGCTCTGAGCATCAGGGCAATCCCATGACCCTTTTTTGTTGTTTTGGTTTTTGGTTTTTTGGGGGTTTTTTGTTTGTTTTGTTTTTTCCGAGACAGGGTTTCTCTGTATAGCCCTGGCTGTCCTGGAACTCACTTTGTAGACCAGGCTGGCCTCGAACTCCAGAAATCTGCCTTACTCTGCCTCCCAAGCGCTGGGATTAAAGGCGTGCTCCACTACGCCCAGCTGACCCTTTGTTTAAATCACAAGTATAGTCTTCCATGATAATATGCATCTCCACAGCTACCTCTGAACCCCACCACCAACCAAAAACTGTCCCCAAGTATGGTGCAGAGTTATCTAGGAAATCGCCTCCAGGCAAGGCATAGTACACAGTCCCCCTACCCCCAGGTACAGTGCCACCAACCTCACGGAGAGGTCCAGCTCTCACAGGCGTCTCCAGCTCTTGCCATGAGCCCAGAACACCTGAACTCAGTCTATGAGGAAGAAGCTGATCCCTGATGTGCCCGTGCCCTGGAGTCCTGTACCCTGCACCTCGTCCCTGAATACCTCCAGGACTCAAGCTCCCAGGAGTGAAACCATCCTACCGCACCCCCGTACAGCCTTCCTGACACACCTCAGCCACTGACACCGAGATACACCGTAGTGCTTGACAACAGGATGTGACAGACATCAGACCACCTGGACCAACACCCAGTTCTGCCTTTCACTCAGATCATCGTCTGACCCTAGAAGCATAACTCCGCCCTCTTTCTCCTTCTCCCTGTTTCTCCATCTTCAAACTGCTGTGGTGGTGAGGCATAAGCCCTGCACGGCTTCCATCAGTGAATTGGATTTAAACTCACAGGAGCTGCGAGGTTCAGCACTCAGGACAGATGCTCAGCGTCTCAGAGGTGTTCGGTGATTTCCAGTGAGTGAAGACGACGTGAACGAAGTGGCCAGACACCCGCTCACTGACGTCAGCAGCATCTGGCTCCACCAACTCAAAGGGACAAAAGAGCAGCTTGGGACAGTCCTGAGATGCAGCTAATGACCGCTGCACTCCCAGGGTCTTTTAACTTGCCCCTGACCAGGTTACACAGCACAGTTAAAAAGCCCTCACCCAGGGTCATGAACACCACAATGCGTAGCCAACACATTCATTCGGCATCAGGACACTGTAAAACCCTACTTTCCGATGGACTCCATATCGAGTGGCACTTGAGGAGCACTGCTGGGTCAGTCATACTTGTAGGTCAAATGTGTGATGAACTATTTCAAGGCATTCTACAGACTCACCCAACACTCAGGACACTGGACCTGGTGGGAGGTGTGTGCCCTATTATTCCTCCTGTTTGCACTTGACTGGGAATTTATCACAAAGACACTGCATGCTTCAAATGCCACTCCAGCAACAAGCACACAGGAAAGCAGAGACACTCCTGGAACCTGCACCAGTCCTTTAGTGGCCCCTTAGTCACCATCCTCCCCCACACAAGCTCAGGGAAGCTGGGACTCAGCAATACAGTTTGGGAATTACCTTCCCTAACTCTCAACACTTAGGGTCTGCTCAAATGATCAGTGGTTTCTCAGTTTTGAGGAGGGGGTGCTCTAAGACCTAAGAAGTCCCCCCTCCTCCACCTCTAGGCACAAAGCCCTCCCCACACAGAGGGGCAGAACAAGGAAACGGGGTTCACCAAGAGCCCCTGAAGCTTTCTCTGACGTCTGAAACAATACTTTTCTTACTAGCTGAGTGCAGCCTTGTCCTGGTTTGTATGGACATTCTGACGTGAACTTCATGACAGACAGTCCAGCTGAGCTCTCTGCCTGCCAGTGGAACCAATATAGAACCAAGGCTGCATGGTTTCCCTGTCTTCCCCAAAACTAGCAACGTTGACTCTATTTATCAGAACGTCACCCTAGAAAGGAATGAGAGAGCGAATTTTCAGATGTGTTCTGATATCCACTCATTTCCTGAGCAGCCCTGCTCCCGACGTGATGTCTCTCTGAATGGGAGCCATGGGAGAAGGAGAAACAAAGGCTTGGAGGGGGGAAACCAAAAGCCAGGGATCCCCCACATATCTTCTGGGGGAGGGGAACAAGGACTCCACCTCACCTGCTGGGGGAGGGGGAACTGAGATGCCCTCTGACCTGAGTGGTAGGGCTAGGACTCCATCTGACCTGCTGGGAGGTGGGGAGAGGGAACCAGGATCCATCTGACCTGCTGGGGAAAGGACAGAGCCACCACTGCATCTGACAGTGGTGTCAGCTGTCTGCTGCCTTCAAAGCTCTGACTGGTCCAGGGATTGCTCAGTTCCGACTCACTCATTAACTCTGTTTAGTTTTACACTGCTCTGGCTTCCCTAAGACCAGGTGGCTTGTCTGTGTCTATGCCGTTTTGAAGCCTCTTCCAGACAGAAATGGGTTTGTAAAGGAGCCTGGTGGCTGCTAGGGCTAGAGGCCTTCTGTGGGAATGTGGCTATGTGTTCCCTCCTCTGTGAACAGAGGGAAAGGACCAGGATCATGGCCTACTGGGGGTCAGGAGGCCCAGAGGGCCAGGGCACTGTCCCACCAGCTCAAGCTAGAAAGCAGGCTAAAGAACAAGCCTGTCTACAGAGGCAGAGGCACAGAGGCCCTGGGACACAAATCACACAGAAGCAGGGGCTCTGCTCTGCTCAGCATGACGTGGGCAGGAACTGCAGTGGGTGCAGGGCCCAGCACACCCCACAGGCTATGTGGGAGCTGCCGGTCTGGACTGCAGGACACTGTGAGCTTGTTCTCCTGGAGACAATGGAAGGGCCTCGCAAGGCACACTGCAGAATTATGAGCCATGAATTAAAATACATCATTAACATCTTGGGCAAGCTTATCTGACTTCTGTAGACAAAACACATATTATCTGAACAAATGGGGGATGTCCTAACAACAATGAAGAGGCCCTCTCCTCACAAGCCACTCTGCACAAGATGGACAACTGTGGCTCAGTGTCCCCAGACGAGGGTCCCTTGGAGGTCCGTGAAGGAATACATTCACTGCTGTGGAGTGTGCAAGCCACAGGGCTGGGCCTGCCGTCTCCTGTGTTCTCAGACCATCAAGAATCCTTTCCACTCCAACAGCAAGACCTGAATGCACGCACCGCTTTCCTGAGAGCCCTCCTCCACTCGCAGGAGACAAGACACAGACCCACAGTCAACCGCAGAAAGGGGCAGTGCCCTGGGCAACCCTGGCCTGGGAGCATCAGAGAAAAGGAGCCATGGTGTTTCTGAAAGTGGGCTCAGCCATGCTTCCCTTGGGAAGGGAGGCAGAGGGATGAAGAAGGCAGAATTCAGTTGTCTTAAACAAGCTCTCCCTTTAAATTCTAGCAAGCCCCACATAAACTGGTGTGAGTACTGTCACATCAGCACCCAGACACAGGGAAGCAGCCACACGACTTTCTAGGAAACTGTGGTCTTTCCAGCAAGCCCTTTCTTTCTGCACCTCAGGCTGAGCAGTGGATACCTCATGCAATCACAGGAAAACATTCAAGGTCTAAGTGGGACTCTATCTTCCAAAGTAAACAAAGTCAGAACAAGGGAGTGCAGGGCAAGAAACCTCTGTGCCTTTCCCCTTACTATGAAAACATGCTCACAGCCTAGGAACCAAGGTTACACTCAGAGAAGCTCAAAAGTGAACGAAGGTGGGCGCTTTCTTCCCTAGTTATTAACTACCTACTGGGACAGTAACAGACTTGAATCCAATACAGGGTTGGGGTTTTGAGTCAAAGTGCAAGAGCATCCATTATGTGCACCTACCTGCCTGTCCCTGCCCTGAAATGAAAGCCTTACTGCGAGTGGTGGCTCACTATTTACTATTTTCTGAGTCTTCTATCAGTGACTTGTCACCAGGAAAGTAAATATGACAAAGCTAACACAATCAGTCCGGGAGGCGCCAGGCTGCTCCGCGGGGCTCTCCAGATAAGCGCATGTGTGTCTGCCCCTCCAAGTCCATTCAGAGACGGGCTAGGGCTTGACAGTAGACCCAGATTCCTGAAGCAGCTCCCAGCTTTTAAAGGTTTCCATGAAGAGCCCCACTTCCAGGCTCAGAGAAACCACCCTCCTACATCTGGGAAGCCTGGATGGAGTCTGCTGTTGCAAAGGACGGTTCAACAGTGTCCCTAAGATCGTTGGGCTCCCCTGCTATTGTGACACCAGCCGGTAGATCAGATGCAGGCACCCCCCCCCCGCCCCCATCACCATGAAGACCAAGATTGCAAATAGCTCAGAAATGCAGAAAACTGAAGGGATGTGACACCAGAAAAAAAAAAAAAAAAAAAAAAAAAACCTTGAAAATTCATAAATCTCTACTTTCAAAATCTATGTGAATTAGGAAGCCTTCACTGAACTTCAGGAACAGCCTAGGTTAAAAGTGGCCAAGAACTCTCACAGAGCCTGACTCACAACAGAACCCTCCCCACCCTGGTGTGTAAAATAAACATTTTTTCAAATTCTTTGAGAAATTGACAGCATTAAAAACAACCAGCCTCAGAGAAAAAACACCTTTCCTATCAGTCCTGATTCTCCAAAGAACTATGTCAGTCACCCCAAGCAACAGAAACTTGCCTGACTCCAAGCTCTGCCCTAGTTCCAGTCTCTCACCTAACACCCAGCCCTCTCCCCATGGAAAACACAAGCTGCAGAGGCTGATACGATCGGGCTGACGTTATCTCTGTCCTCTGCTTTTTTGTGAAACAGCATCCAAGTCACCAGCACGTTACTGAGAGGACCGCTGAAGCACAGAGCAGATAACTGTCCCCAGCAAGCTGCTGGGCTGTTAACCATCACCTAGGAGGCAGACCAGTGCACACAAGACAGCCCCAAATCCCTTCATCACCCATTTCTCGGGAGAGAAATAAACCCTCCAGTAACCTGTTTACTAAAACCTCAGTAAGAGCTTACACATCTATGCAAACAATGCTCTGAATTGAGTTGTACAACAGGTGAAAAGTGCATTTTACCAGGTCTAAAGCTCTTGTTTGCTATTATACAAACACCAACCAATATACCCTGAAGTCACAAAAGGACCGATCTCTCAAAATGCTTAACTATACACATACTGTAAATACTACGCCCGTTTAAATATTCCAGATTGGTAGCTGCCAAGAGTGGCAATAACATGACCCAGTTCACTAACATGCACTGCCCTTCTGCAAAGCAGCCAGAGCCCTACTAGAGGGAGATCCATCAGAGAATGTTTACAAAGACTGATTCCTAAGGAGAACATGATGTCACATTTTGTGGGATTTACCCTGCTTTCCCTGTCTAAAAATACACCTTCATATGTGTTTACTGGCACGCTGCAGCAAGTTCTAGCTTCGAGGATGAAAGCCACCTAGACTTTGCTTGTCACAAACCAAAAGATTCAGCACACTGAATGTCCCTCTCTGTGTGGCTCTGTTGTTGTTGTGTTCTCTAGCCACTGAACTTAATGTGAGGTTGTACACAGAATGACCTGCAAAGATAGGTGTGTGCTCGTGGAAGGCACCTCCCCAGCTTCAGCTCCTTGGTAAAGTAAATGTAAGACTAGAAACTATGGTTTTAGATTTCAGGTGCTGAGCTCCGCTCTGCAGCCATTAAATGACATACTTTCATATGACTCAGCAGGACCTGACATATGGAAGGTTAGATAGTGTATCTTAACTGGCTCACGCCAATCACACCAGTTGCTTGTGAGCATTTCCCAAGAATCCAAAGACCATGTCACCCTAGCCATGTGACTGTATAAGGACAGTTCCTTCACCATGACAAGGTCAGGACTGCTGTGAGTATATGTCATTTAATGTTGCACACACCTACTGTATGACATCATCCAATGGTGTACACATCTACTGTATGATGCCATTTAATGGTGCACACATCCATTGTCACCACCATTCCCCTCACTCTTTTCCTTCGCCTGACCCCCCACCCGACCACCTGTACACAGAAACCCATGCAGGCCTGGATTCCTCTTGTCTAATCTGTCCAATGCAAATGTTGTGAGCAGATGTGCAAGGTGCTGCTGGGATACAGGCAGAGATTAAACACATGCATCCTACATTCAGCAAGGTGGGGCCCGAGGGTGGGGCTACCCGGCCTCTGCCACACTCAACAGGCAGCTGATAGGAGAGGATGTGGGAGCTGAAGACCCAGGAGGCCATGCCTGTTCGCAGTCATGATTCTGTGTGGTTCATGAATATCACTTACATGGGGATTTTATGAAAACAAACATAACTAGTAACAGGAAGTCATCCGAGCTCACCAGTGAACAAGGCCACTTGTCTATGAGAGAGATGATTTGCGTATGTCATCTCTGTAGACAACGGGCACTGAAAACTAAAAGACCCCAGCTCCCAGTGTCTGCCGAAGCGAGTATCAGTACGAGCTGCCACACATGACTCTGTAATAAACTGGAAGCACCAAGCGGACAGTCACCTCTGCCTGGACACTCTCAACCCTGCCCAGGCTCCTGGGAGAATGTGCAGGCCTGTCTCCAGGAGGTTGAACCAGTCCGATCTGTAAAGAGATGCTCAAACACAGAGCACACATCTGTACATGAACAAGCCAAGAGACGCTCGATTCACTGTAGAGTCTGGGGATGTGAGTTCAGTGTCTAACACGGGTGCTCTGTCAAGCCCCTCCTGCCCAAACATAGCAAGGCACAGGTTTTTTGTTGTTGTTGTTGTTTGTTTGTTTGTTTGTTTGTTTTTCCCAATTTTTTATTAGGTATTTTCTTCATTTACATTTCAAATGCTTTCCTGAAAGTCCCCTATACCCTCCTCCCTTCCTGCTCCCCTACCCATCCACTCCCAATTCTTGGCCCTGGAGTTCCCCTGTACTGAGGCATATAAAGTTTACAAGACCAAGGGGCTTCTCTTCCCAATGATGGCTGACTAGGCCATCTTCTGCTACATATGCAGCTAGAGACACGAGCTCCGAGGGGTACTGGTTAGTTCATATTGTTGTTCCACCTATAGGGTTGCAGACCCCTTCAGCTCCTTGAGGCACGGGTTTTTGTTTCCTGTTTTATTTCCTGCTGGGTTTATTTTGTTTTGCAAAAATCACTTTGCTGCACTAAACCTGAGTCTATCAGAGAGTGAAGCGGGCTTGGGCTGCCCGCTGTCTACCATAGGGAAAGCACAGAAAGGGAAGCCACAGGTCTCCAGCTGTGGATCAAAGTGACAGAACGCCAGAGTGGGCAGTCTGTAAGTGTGAACACACACAGCAGACAAAGGTCTGCAAGAACCCCCATGTGAGCTGGCATGTCACTGCGCATATACAGCACAGAGAATAGAACGTGGCTCTGGTGTACAAGAATCTCCCCTCTACAAAGTCTTGACAGGAAACAGCATTCCTCATTCTGTCTAGGAAGTCTTGACAGGAAACTGCATTTCTCATTCCTTCTAGAAAGTTCTTGACAGGAAACTGCATTCCTCACTCTCTCCTCCCTCACTGGACATCTCCACCTCAGGCGTGCAAACCACATGCTCACACGGTCAGGTTAGTTTCCTAAATCAGCGCTCAGATCTCAAAAGGGAAACTGCAGACAAAGTGAGACTGTGTCTTTCAAAAGCAGAACCAAGGGCTAAGGCCGTGGTCAGGTCAGCAAAGGGCTTGCCACACAAGCATGAGGACCCGAGTTCAGACTGCCAGCATCCCTGTGAACAACGCTGCTGGGCTTGGTAGTGCGCATCTATAGTCCCAGTGGGCAGATAGAGACAGGAGGATGACTGGATCTTGCTGAACACAGAGCCTGGCCAGATTGGTGAGCTCTAGTGTTACAACAGACCTGTTTCCAAAAAGCAAGATAAAGAACAATTGAGAAAGACATCAAAATTAGCCTCTGGCCTCATGGGCTCACATATGTGAGCAAGCACACACACATGCACAGAGAGACAGAGACAGACAGACAGACAGACATCCTTTCCCAAAACACAATCCAAAGTTGGAATCTAGAAAAGTTGTCTCCATACTTCAAACTGGCTTCCCAGGCACACACTGGGAAGCCACCAGTTCCCTCGACAGCTTGCCGGTCCTCACTGCGTCCATGCCACAAACACTCTCATGTGCACAGGCTAAATGTGTGAAGGTCAAGGCCCTCCCAATGTAAGTGCCACTAGCAGCTGCTCTTGCTGAAGTACCAAGTCCTTAGAGAAAAGCCACTCTGAAAAGAGACCTTTCAAACAGCAAGCTAAGGGGCAAGCTGCTTCTTGTGTGGGGCTCTTACCAAGGGGGGTCCATAGGGAACTACACCCCCCCCAGAATAACCCAGAAGGGAGCAGGGCCTAGTACCCCAGAGAACAGAGACTGGAGACCCATCAACAGCCCGTCAAAGCAGCATTGTGAAGAAAGGCTGTGAACATGTAACTGCGCACACATGCTCCTGCCAGTGGACAGACATGTGAAGCCACAGAACATGTTTGCAGGCATCTATAACATTGTCTGCATTTTAAGTGTGCACATGTCACATGTTGGTGTGTGAGAATAACCTAAGCATGTCACAAGAAGGTAAAAAGACTTTCATTCCTGCGAGTGGATCTGCTCAGCAGCTCCTGTGGTGTGGCCTTCAGACGATGCTGGTACATCCTAACACCCTCCCAAGCTGCTGCCTCTGGTCCCGATTCTGAGATGGTCAGTTCTGTCCCTCAATAGATAGCTCTGAATGTGTTCTGGCTTCACATCTGTGACAGTAGATACACTGCTTTCCTGAGCATCGCGAGGCTCTTACCCAGAGTCCAAATTTCCCTAAGAGTTTCTCTTCCCTTCCCAGAAAGAGATTCAGGCCACCAGGAGGGAGTAGGGGGCCTTCATTGTAGCCAGGGCAGTCCTGCTGTTGCTCAACCCAATGTGTGGATTCTTAGCAAGCATGGTCAATGTGCATACACAGTTTTACTCTGATGGGTAAAATTTCCTCACAATCAGCAAAACATGTTCAGAACAAACTACCTTCTCCTGTCCTGAGGAACCTTCTGTCAAATGGACCAGCAGCCATGTTTTCGTGGTACCCACTGCAAAGAGCTGCGGCCCTTCTAAGAGGCCTCCACAACACTTACACACAAGAGAAAATGGGAATCAGAATGGTAAGCAAGGATTTTTCTTGGATAGCAATGGTTCCCATTACGATTTTGAATGGTCCAGGGGACAGCTGCAGCCCTGAGACAGACTTTATGATAGAGGTGAGCCTCCCAATAGCACACACCAGCAACAGGTAACAAAGTCAGCCAATGGAAGGCGGAATGAGCTGTCAGCATCCGTTGGGTGGGTCTCTTCTGCAGAGGACTTTACGGAAATTCTGCAGAAGGTTCTCACTGCCCACGCCCATCCCCACGTCCGAATCTCTGCAACCTCATCATTCCACCACTGCTGACGTAATGGTGGAAGCCAAGAACACACTCGCTCGCAAGTGAACACTGCGTCTGCGACACCCTATGATAAGCTTGCAGTTTGAATTGACCCAACCATTCACGTGCCTATAGAACCCAGCAAGAGGCTAAACGCACCATGTTTCCAGAAGTGAAACTCCACCTTACTGCCGTCACCAACTGTGCCCAGGACTCCACACACAACACAAGGACCTTGTCTGCTGGGGTTTGAGCCTAGTTTAGATGACAACACTCAGAGTGGACAGTCTGGAAGTGTCCCTTGGGGCTGTGTCTGGGCCCCACAAATGGACGTGATCTGAATCTACTCAATCACCACTGTGGTCATCAACCAAGCAAGCTACAGCCACACAGCTTGCAGACCCCAGACTCACAGCGTAGAAGCAGGAGACCATGGGTCAGCGGGCACAGGAGCTCAAGTATAAATCAGGACAAAGTTACAGCTACCTTCTCCCGCATCCTTCTCTCGTCTGGGCGGGCCCTACGGCTTATGAAAGGAAAGTAGACGGGCTGATGTGGCTGAGGACCACTGACAGGAGCCCATCACTGAAAGGGGTTCCTGTCCCCCACGGCAGGACCCATGCTGTATCACTGTCAAATCCTCTCCTTTAAAGGAAGCGATGGGCTGATCCGAGACACACCAAACAAGACTCCTTAATCCTCCACTGGCAAACGCCCCAGGGACTCCATGACCAAGGCAGCCAGGAGTTTGTCTGTAGCAACACAACCGCCATTAGTGGCACCATCTTTTCATGTAACTGGGGATTATGACAGTTTCCCCTAGTCACACAGTACCAAAGAGACTGCGGAGGTCAGAAGCTGGTATGTGTTCGAGCCAGGAGGGCTGCGCAGACCATTCAGATGCCCAGCTTAATGAGATCTGTGAGAGCTGTGAGAGGAGAGCCTGGTGGGGAGGCCTGGTCACCTACAACATCTTCACTTGACGTGATCTTACTTGTAGGACAAGGAACATTTTGCATGAGCAGAATTCAAAAGCAACATGAGAAAACGGACCCCAAAGCTTACAGCCCTGGTCTACGTGGGCTACCAGCCAATGCCAGCACTCCCTTGCAGCCCATGATTCAGCAGCAGAGGACAGAGGCAAGTTGTCACCTGCAGGTCACCATGAGATCCAACAGGCATTTCCACAGAGGCTAATGGAGGCTGTGGAGCTCCACCCCAGACAAGGTCTAAACCAGGCCAAGGACCCTCCTTCCTCCCTCTGCATACCACCTGAACCTCCACCCCACCCCCCAAAAGCAGCATCTAAAATACACAAGAGACGATAGCCAGTACCATGTGTCACGAGCTGGTTTAAACACACGGCTGGGATAGGCTTCGGTCACAGAAAGCTTGGTGACATCCTGCATCTCAACTCAGACCTGTCAAAATAAACATCTGCACCCCAGTCAGCCCACACATCACCCTTAAAATAATTATGACCCTCCAACTCAATTCTTCATAGAGTTAGAAAGAGCAAACTGCAAATTCATCTGGAATAACAAAAACCCAGGAGAGCAAAAACTCTTCTCAACATTAAAAGAACACTGGTGGAATCACCATGTCTGACCTCAAGCTGTACTACAGAGCAATTGTGATAAAAACTGCATGGCACTGCTACAGTGACAGGCAGGTAGATCGATGGAATAGAATTGAAGACCCAGAAATGAACCCACACACCTATGAACACTTGATCTTTGACAAATGAGCTAAAACCATCCAGTGGAAAAAAGACAGCATTTTCAACAAACGATGCTGGTTCAACTGGCGGTTAGAATGTAGAAGAATGCGAATCGATCCATTCTTATCTCCTTGTACAATGTTCAAGTCCAAGTGGATCAAGGACCTCCACATAAAACCAGATACACTGAAACTAATAGAAAACAAAGTGGGGAAGAGTCTCAAACAAATGGGTACAGGGAAAATTTTCCTGAACAGAACATCAATGGCCTATGCTCTAAGAGCAAGAATCGACAAATGGGACCTCATTAAATTGCAAAGCTTCTGTAAGGCAAAGGACACTGTGATAGTTTGTGTATCCTTGGACCAGGGAGTGGCACCATCTGAAGGTGTGGCCTTGTTGGAATAGGTGTGATCTGGTTGGAATGGGTGTGTCACTCTGGGTGTGGGTATAAGATCCTCACCCTAGTTGCCTGGAAGTCAGTCTTCCACTAGCAGCTTTTGGATGAAGACATAGAACTCTCAGGTCCTCCTGCGCCATGCCTGACTAGATACTGCCATGCTCCCACCTTGATGATAATGGACTGAACCTCTGAACCTGTAAGTCAGCCCCAATTAAATGTTGTTTTTTTATAAGACTTGCCTTAATCATGGTGTCTGTTCACAGCAGTAAAACCCTAACTAAGACACTGTCAATAGAACAAAATAGCAACCAACAGATTGGGAAAAGATCTTCACCAATCCTACACCTGATAGAGGGCTAATATCCAATATATACAAAAACTCAAGAAGTTAGACTTTAGAGAACCAAAGAGCTAATAGAGCTAAAAAAAAAAAAAAAAAAAATTCAAAGGGCTGAAAAGCACCTAAAGAAATGTTCAACGTCCTTAGTCATCAAGGAAATGCAAATCAAAGCAACCCTGAGATTCTACCTCACACCAGTCAAAATGGCTAAGATCAAAAATTCAGGTGACAGCAGATGCTGGTGAGGATGTGGAGAAAGAGGAACACTCCTCCATTGTTGGTGGGATTGCAGGCTTGTACAACCACTCTGGAAATCAGTCTGGCGGTTCCTCAGAAAATTAGACATAGTACTACCTGAGGACCCAGCTATACCACTACTGGGCATATATCCAGAAGATGCCCCAACTGGTAAGAAGGACACATGCTCCACTATGTTCATAGCAGCCTTATTTATAATAGCCAGAAGCTGGAAACAACCCAGATGTCCCTCAACAGAAGAATGGATATAGAAAATGTACATTTACACAATGGAGATCACGCATATAGAAGTCTCCCGCAGTTCTGATCTCTCGGATATAAAAACAAGGCAGCAGCCTTGCTGAGCATCCATGTGTAGGGCATCCTAGCAGGACTGGTTCCACATAGGCTCAACAAGGGGACAAAAGCCCCTTCAACGTCCTTGTCTAACGAGATTCCAAGCGCCTCTGGGGAAGGAAGGGCACCTCCATTCCTCATGGGGTTACCCTGGTCATTACTAAACTCCACAGGCAGCCGCTCAGCAGCAAAGGAAGCTGGGATGCTGGAGATGAGCTACCCAGGGGCCCTGAACACTTGCCACCCAGCACAGATGGAGACAGGACAGGGAAACCTCTCACAGTCCTGCCCTGTAATACTGCTTCGTTATCTGTGTGGCCTGGTCATCTCAGCAGCGCTGCGGCCTTTCTTACAGATGCAAGCATGCAAGTTAAGCACACTGCTTTCCTGTTTTCTTATAAATCCATCTTCAGGTGCAAAATAACTGCACGTACCTTACCCTCTTTCAGCTGACAGTATAATTCATGAAGGGATGAAGAACACAAACCACGACCTCTAATCTCTACCCACGAGTTTACAAGCTTGGTCACATGGGCAGCCTCACAAACTGGTACAATCCACCCAAGCACAGAGGCTCCTTGTGAGACTGCCCTGCATCAACATGCCAGGCAGAGCTGCCTGACTGCATACCCCAGTTCCCTACAGAGGTACCCGAGGATATCCAAGGTACCCTAGACACCCTCGTATCCAATGGACCATAAAGGTCAAGAAACTGGCAATGTCTATTTTCTCTGCAACAAAATGTGTGTACAGTATTTTTCTAAAAATCACAAATATTAAAACAGGTGATGTCCTTCCTCATTTGTGGCCTGTACAGGACTATAATCTCTAAGATAAACCATTCAACTCAAGTAGAGAAGAGAATTCAGTCTATAAAGTGCCTACCTCATAAACATAGATACCCTAATCTGACCCCAAGAACCCACATGGCGGTGTAAGTGCCAGGAAGGTGTAGGTAAGGATACTTGAGGCTTGCTAGCCAGACAGCCTCCCCAAATCAGTAAGCCCCAGGCCAGTGGGAGACCCAATCAGAAAAAGCAATGTGCACAGATATAGGCACACATGTGTGCACTCGCATGTGCGCACACACACACACACACCAACTGCAGGGGTACAGATAAAGATGTCCATCCATGTAACCGTTCATTCCCAGCTTGGTCCTCAAGGAGCCTCTCTGTGAGGGCTCTACACATCACCCTCACTCACACATATCTGTATCCTCATGTGGAAAGATGCTGAACCTCCCAGGGATAGTTGTGTGTGAACAAGAAGGGCTGGGGGGCCAGCACCCTCTCCTCATCAGCATCAAGCTCACTCCAGAGTATTCTGTTTTTCTCATGAAGTCATAAGCCCCCCACCCACCCACCCAGCCCTGCCATTCAGTCCTGAATGCCTGAACACCGCCAGTGGGGTGGAACCCAGGCATGCTAACCTCTGCTACCTGGCAGAAACTTTCTGCCTTCTCCCAGCAAAATGTAAAATTAGCAAACTGACAGAAGGGTGAGGTCACCAGGCCAAAATTACACTCAAGCCATTGCTTCTTAAGAATGTGCTACCTGCTCCTCACGCATGGGGCTGGAAAAACCATGACGCCATCTTTATTCTTTTTTTTATTTTTTTTTAAAGATTTATTTTATTTATATGAGTACACTGTAGAAGAGGGTATCGGATCTCATTACAGATGGTTGTGAGCCACCATGTGGTTGCTGGGAATTGAACTCAGGACCTTTGAAAGAGCAGTCTTAACTGTTGAGCCATCTCTTAACCCTTAACTGCTGAGCCATCTCTCCAGCCCCTCCCATCTTTATTCTTATAAGGTGTCGGCAGCTTCTTCTTTCTTCTTCCTCTTCCTCCTCCTCTTTCTCCTCCTCTTCTTCTTCCTCCTCCTCTTCCTCCTCCTCCTCTTCTTTTTGTTTCATTTTTTTTCAAGACAGGGTTTCTCTGTGTAGCCCTGGCTGTCCTGGAACTCACTTTGTAAACCAGGCTGGCCTCAAACTCAGAAATCTGCCTGCCTCTGCCTCCCAAGTGCTGGGATTAAAGGTGTGCGCCACCACTGCCCAGCTTGTAAGGCTTCTTAAAGCAGGCCTCTGTGGAGCCTTGTGAGTGTGCAGGCTGCTAGACAGACCCTATCTAAAAAGCACACTCAGAACTCTCGACCACATTCTTGCTTTTCTAGTCTGAATAACCAAAAAGCTGGTAACAGTTTCCACTACTGACTGGGGGTCGAGTGCCTTCTCTCAAGGGAAAAAATGGGAAAGCCTTGGGAAAGGCTCATGTTCAGAGGACCCATGGCAACGTTGGCCTTCTTTCTAGAATCTTCAACATCTCGGAAAATATAATGCAATGTTGACATTAAACAGAAACTTCATTCTCTAATCTCGTCTTCTTCCACTGGACCGCTCTGAAGCCTAGAAGTTAAGCCACTGTCCTGGAAATCAGGCACAGCCACCTCACCAAAGGGCTGTCACCAAATATTCACAACTGTTTTAAAGGCAGGCACTGAGTTGTTCATTTATCACAACAAAAATACAAAATAAAGACTTTCAATACTTGAGCTCATGTAAAATCCTATTATATGTCCTTTCCGCCACACCCCACACCCCACCCCACCCTCAGGGATCTACAGCATAACACACGAAATTTGTAAGGTGTCACCGAGTAAATAGTGGGTTTTTAAATGTGAATGCTGCTAACTAATCACTAATTCTTAAGGTTCGTTTTCTTTTAAATTATGCTTGGGGTGCACTTGAGTACAGGCACACATGGAAGCCAAGAGGCTGTCAGGTCCCAGGAAGCTGGAGTTACAGATGCTGGTGAGCCACCTGATATGGGTCCTGGGATCTAAACTCGGGTCCCCTGGAAGAGCAGCAAGCGTTCTTAACCACTGAGCAACGTCTCCAGCCACACTCCATCTGATTCCTGTGAACATTCAAGTACCACCCACCATCCTTGGCTGAAAGCATCTAAGTTCCTACAGTTAGAAGCCAGGGCATCTTATCTGAGATTTTGTGCCTACACCAGGTTGACTGTGTAAGCTAAATAAAACTGACAATACTTTCATATCTTTTACCCCTCTACATACCTTCTCTGACGGTTTCTGTGTTAGCTACCTAATCAGAAAGCACCGTCCGACTGGCAGCGGTCTTCACACGAAATAAGAATAGGCAAAAATGCTATGGAAGCAGTGCAGGGCAGCTGTGGGGTACACAGCACAAGCACTTCAGGGCAGCTGTGGGGTACACAGCACAAGCACTGCAGGGCAGCTGTGGGGTACACAGCACAAGCACTGCAGGGCAGCTGTGGGGTACACAGCACAAGCACTGCAGGGCAGCTGTGGGGTACACAGCACAAGCACTGCAGGGCAGCTGTGGGGTACACAGCACAGGCACTGCAGGGCAGCTGTGGGGTTCACAGCCCAGACACTACAGGGCAGCTGTGGGGTACACAGCACAGGCACTGCAGGGCAGCTGTGGGGTACACAGCACAGGCACTGCAGGGCAGTTGTGGGGTACTTAGCCCAGACACTACAGGGCAGCTGTGGGGTACACAGCACAGGCACTGCAGGGCAGTTGTGGGGTACTTAGCCCAGACACTACAGGGCAGCTGTGGGGTACACAGCACAGGCACTGCAGGGCAGTTGTGGGGTACTCAGCCCAGACACTACAGGGCAGCTGTGGGGTACTCAGCCCAGACACTACAAAGCAGCTGTGGGGTACTCAGCCCAGACACTACAGAGCAGCTGTGGGGTACACAGCACAGGCACTGCAGGGCAGCTGTGGGGTACACAGCACAGGCACTGAAGGGCAGCTGTGGGGTACTCAGCACAGGCACTGCAGGGCAGCTGTGGGGTACACAGCACAGGCACTGAAGGGCAGCTGTGGGGTACTCAGCACAGCACAGCACAGCATAGCACAGGCTATTTCTCCTGTCGTCCCAACAAGGAAGCTCAGTCACCCAAGTGAGGTGATCTTTACAGAACCTTCTAGAGAAGAGCACTCAGCTGTCTGTCAGGGGAGGACTCCCAGGCCTGCCCTGTCTCCCTAACCAGATGTGCACTTTAATCTGTCACTGAATTTAGCTGGCCCTTAACTTTCCACATTTGTAGTATGAAAGATTTATAATGGAAAAAAAAAACCAACAATTTTTCAATTCAACTCTGAGTATTCTGCAAGGTGGGGCAGGTGTAAAGGGAACAACAGTTCCTGCCTCAGTTTCAGCTGTCTACAGGCTGGTCCTAGCTAGTCCTGGCTGGTCCTGGCTGGTCCTGGCTGGTCCTGGCTGGTCCTGGCTGGGTTTGGTTTGTTTTGTCTTCAACAATCTCAAACAAGCTAGAGTTATCTGGGAAGAGGACCTCTACCACAAGACGCCCTCATCATGCATCTGCATGCAGGCGAGGCTATAGTGTCTTTTCTTGATGAATGATTGGTGTGGGCAGGCGCAGCCCACTGCTGGGAAGGCAGGGCGGGGCCATCCCTGGGCGAGTGAACAGGAATTGTAAAGAAAGCAGGTTGAGGGTTCCAGTTCCTGCTTCCAGGTTCCTGTCTCAGGTTTCTGCCCTGGCTTCCTCCAAAGGACTGTGACACCGGATATGGAAGTCAAATAAACCCTTACCTCTCCAACTTGCTTTTAGTCATGATGTCTCATTGAAGCAATAGAAACCCCAACTACAGCAAGGCCACAGAGGGTTGAAATGCTCTGAACTGAACTAACCCATCCCCACAAGATGAGATTCTGCAATACAAGTTCATGAGAGATCCCAGGCGTTTATCCAAAAGCCCCGGCGTTTCCACCCAAGCCCTAGGGATCAGACACCAAGTCCCTACCTCAGAACACACTTCCCCGACCACAGCCAGGGTGACAGTTTTACTAAGGGGTCTTCCAGCCTGCTACAGGCATGTGCCACCCACACTGCCTCACTCCCCTCTAACACTTAGTGTCCTGCTATTAGGATCCCTGTCCCTGTAGTTCCCTGGGGAGTTCCCTGGGTGCATATCTACAATGCACACACACAAATGTAATTACAAACATTAAAATTATAATCATGTACATTTAAATTTTCAGTCAGAACACACACTAGCTCTGAACCATTGGCCTAGCATTTAGCAGTCCTTAGCACTCATACACAGTTATACATACATATATACATGCATACATGGGCACATATGCACCATGGCACGTATGTGTTTCAAGGCAAGACTTTGTGCACACACGCATGTGTGCATGCTTACACTGACATAAACATGCCAACATGTGTGAGTGTAGATACGTGGCACACTTGCATATTGTGGTATGTACACATATATGGTATGTATACTTACATAGAAAGCACATGCCTGCGTACTTACACACATTATTCACTGTTCCATAACTGTGTACTTTGTACACGTGTGCCTGTACACACTCATATACGTACAACAGGGCAGACCTTCATGTGCACACGAGTGGCCACGTGCATCTGAGTGCACAAGTTAACATGCACAGGCGTCCACACACCTCTGAGCTCTAGCAGACTCCACTGTCTTGCCTCTCCAGGGCTCTGTCACTTGGAGGCCTCCTGAGCCATCACCGACTCCTCCACAGAAGCTGCAAGTCTACTTGCAAGGGTAATCAGGCCAAACAAAGGGATGACTCAGAAAGTTCAAGCTCAGAGGGAAAAAAACAAAACAGAACAAAACAAACAAACCTGGCCCTGCAGAGATCACTTACTTACTCCTGTAAACAAAGGAGACAGAGCCCAGTCTAAACATCTGCCATCCATTCAGGAGATACACATCCAATCCCAACGAGCCTCAAAGGAAACATACCGTGCACAAAACCAAATCCACAAGACTGCACACACAAAACCACCATCACGAGGTGACCGAGGCATGGTGTAGGTTAGGACCGAATGTCAGCAGAGGACACGAAACTGCAGGAGCCCCTCTGCCTGGGAATCCCCTGGGAGCTGAGGGATGAACAGGCACAGACTAGGGATCAAAAGTTACAACTGAAAACCAGCTGGGGACCTAACAGGTATTTCTGAATGACTCTGACCGAGAATTCAATCGAGTTGATTGATACAGACTGATAGAAATAAAGGGTAACTCAAAGAAACAGGGACAGCGGCCTCCTAGGTGAGGAAGACCACAGCCTAGAGGACAGAGTGAAACCTGCTCAAAGTGGAAGATCGGCAGGAGAAGACAGCTAAGAACATCTGTTTCAGAAATAAATGACAGAAACGCAAAAAAAAACAATCCACACTAGGATTAAAAGCTAAATCCAACTATTTGTTCCCTACAAGGCCCTCCTAATATTAAAGAGCTCTGAACAGTTGAACAAAAACAGTAGATAAAAATACACCCAACAATGGAGAACAAAACCTACAGCAAAAATCAAAAATGTCACTGGAAGTTTAATTCAGGGTGGAGAGCAGCCCAAGGCGGAGAGAGCACTTACCCAGCACACACAGGGCCCTGGTCTCAACCCCAGCACTGAAAAAACATCCAAAAAGAAGCCTCTAAAACAAAATTATACAATTATGGAGTGTGGCGATATCATTGTCCTCGACTGTTGAGACAAACAACTGGATAGGACAGAGAACACGAGTTCATGAACACACAGAAGCGTCAGCAGGGAGGAAAGAAGACTGCAGAAATGTAAGGAACCTCGGAGGCCTGGATGGTTGGGAAACAGAAGCAGAAGCAGCAGAAGATCTGGAAGGACATTTAAGCTTTCTATAACTAATATGTAACGATCAAACTCCACAGTCTATACACAACGTGTCCCACACAACTCAGAAGCCAGGGGAAGCCCCCGTAGGCTCCACATGCACCAGGAAGTTAACACGTGCTCCCAAAGCAGTATCGCCAGGGGACCAGCCACATGAGAGGCTCAACTCTCCAGAGTAATGTAGAGGAGACCAAAGCTAAGCTGTCCACAGATTCAAAGATCAAATATACAGACAGAAGCAAAATAAATACCCAAGGCTAGCCCACAAAGAAACAGGACCAAAGCAGCACTGGACAGATAAAATCAGCTACTGGCCCCTCAGTGTCCCCAGTGAAGCATACAGGCAGAAGGAGGGGGCAGTCTGATGGCCTCCCAGCAGAAAAACTAGGAGAATGGTTCGTGGTTACACACGCATGTGAATTTAGGAGGCCAAGGTAGGAGAATAGTGAGCAGGAAAGCTCAAAAGATCAAAGGCTGGAGAGATGGCTCAGCAGTTCAGAGCATATACAACTCCTGGAGAGAATCCAAGTCCAGTCCCCAGCACCCATGCTGGTCCATTCACAACCACCGCCAAGGCCAGCTCAGGGCCTTTGATGCCTCCTTCTGGCCCCTGCATGTACACACACATACATGTACACACACATACATGTACACACACATACATGTACACACACATACATGTACACACACATACATGTACACACACATACATGTACACACACATACATGTACACACACATACATGTACACACATACATGTACACACACACACACACACACAGACACACATAAATACACAAACGCACGCATAAACAAACATATACTCACACACGTACACACATACAAAAATAAATTTAAATATATGCCATAAGATTTTAGGAACACATACGAAAACGGCAGTTATTCAAAGTGTCCTTGTAAAGCAAAAATCCCATACTATTGGTAGAAAAACTGACTAGATGAACAAGTGATTTGCAAAAGAAACAGAAGGATCTGCAAGCGTTTAGACACACTTATCAGGCTGGAGAGATGGCCCAGTGGTTAAGGTCACTGACTGAGTTCAGCGCCCAGCAGCATGGCTTATCATTGGTATTGAGATCCAGTGCCCTCTTCTGGTGTGTATGAAGACAGCAACAGGGTGTCACATACCTTAAACTGCAATGGTATTTCAGGCTGGCCAAGATTTAAAAGACAGATAGTATGAAACACAGAGAAACTCATCAGTACACAGACTTCTCACAGGGAGTGAACCATGCCATAGGGCACCTGTGTGGTGAAGTCTGATGACACTAACCCATTAAATGACCCTTTGTTCCAAACACCACACCTTGAATAACTTACCCTAAAGAAATATTCCCACAAGTATAGACAATTGTATATCCAGAAAGACCCCTTCATGCTAGAAACCCTGGAGACAATCCAAATGTCCACCTCTCAGACAGAACAAACACAGGGAACAGAGCTGGTGGGCACAGCATTCCCCGTAGGATGTCTGTGGTAAGGCCACCCAAATAGTCTATTCTTCATACACTGGGCACTAAACATGTGTGTGGTGTGTGTGCAGACAGGTGGGTGTGCACACAGAGGTCTATGGCCCATACATGCCTTCAATTTTTATATGTAAAAAGACAGACAGAATGAGGAGATCTAAGCAGTAACAGTGTTTGCTATGAAATCAAACCCCCAGCATCCACATGCAAGCCATGCATGACAAAAGGCCTGCGCCCTCAGTGTGGGGAGGGCAGAAACAGACAGATCCCCCCGACAGCCTAGCTGACCATCAGTGAGCCTTTGTCTCAAGAGCTAAGGAGAAAAGCTGTGTAGAAGAAGAGGCACCTAATGTACTCTCCTGGCTGTGGAACACATGTGTCTGCATAAACATGTGTGTGCATGCTCACACACACCACATGATGAGTATTTATGTATTTATTGATAGGTACATAGAAATTTTTCTTTCAAAGACATTTTTATTAGATATTTTCTTCATTTACATTTCAAATGGTATCCTGAAACATTTCGCTGTAGAAAAACTCATGTAACATGATACCATTTAAGTTGTGATATTAAACCACACACATGGAAAAACCTTCACAAAGAACTAAGCTAATGTCATTAAATGGCCACCAGAGAACTGAGTACAGAGAAGCTAGTACAAAGCAGTTCACAGAAAACCATAACTATGCTGTGCAATGTCCAATATTCTTCCTCCGAATGCCATTTCCCCTTTACTTCATAAATATCCAACATCAAAGGCGATTACATTTTTTTCATTATCAATAACATATTTTTGTAAGCCTTTAAAATAAAGTTCCATTTGGGCATGGAGCATACTGCCCAAAGCATTTGACTGTAACTAAATTACTAAAATAGGTGCTGGAGGGCTGAGGAGGTGGCTTAGGAGTTACAAAGACTTGAGGACATGAGTTCAAGTTCCAGCACCCACATAATGGCTCACAACTTCCTATAGTTCCAACTCTAGGGGATCCACTGCCCTCCTCTGGTCTTCATGGGCACTGCACACAAGTACATGGCAGTCAAAGCACCCATACATACACATCAAATGATAACAATTTTAAATTTAAAAATAATAAAATAGGCACTGGCATCTCACCAGTTGAAAACATTAGCTGTTCTTGCCAAATTCAGGTTCAGTTCCCAGCACCCACATGGTGGCTCACAGTTCACAGCCATCTGTAACTCTATGTCCAAGGGATCCAATGGCCTCTGAAGGTAGCAGCCATGCACAGGTAGGTACATATATGTGTGTGTGTGTGTGTGTGTGTGTGTGTGTGTGTGTGTGTGTGTGTGTATGCACATAAAGTAATTTTAACTAGGAAACTAAATCTGTGGCTGGCGACCAAGCCACAGATTTCCAGGCCATCCCGCAGAATTCATGGACCTTAACTTTTGAAATGTTTTGTTTATGTCTTCAAAGCAAAGTCTATCTTTATCCCCCAAGCAATAAGACCCCAAGTACAGCTGTCAATCAGTTACTCTGGTTCAATAATTAAAACACGTATATAGCTTCGGTTACTTCCCCTGGACTACAGCACTTGAATCCGCTCACTGCCAGGCAAGGAAATTAACGGAAGAGGCAAAGCCCACATCACAGCCTTGTGAGGACATGGCCCCAGCTCCCTCTCTGCTACCACAATTCCTTTCACTCAAAATAGGACACAGCCCACTCTCTAAGCTCCAATGCAGACATCTTAAAGTGTATTAAACAAAGTGCCTTTCAAATGAATATGAAAGGTTTCTGCCTCGAGTGATTAACTGGAAGCCTAAAGTCCTGCTTGCCATGAACCCTCCAAAACCAGTCAGGGTTTGTCTAAGAAAGGGACGTTATCATCAGAACACTCTAATTTATTATGGTGTTGATATCCCATCTGACCAGCAGATCCTAAGGCAATTGAATAACCATAAATTTCACATGACTAGTTAGAAACAGCCTGAGCTCTTGAGCCCCCAGATGTGCAGCCAACAGGGGGTGGCTAGCTCTGGAGAGTTAAATCATTTTCAAGACCAAAACCCAGTGATGAAGCCTAAAGTCCCAGAGACTTGGGGATTTCTGAACCCAGGAAGCAATCAAACGAGGTCTGTCCACTCTCCAGCGAGGACACCAGGAAACAGTTTCCTTTGAAACAGAAAAGTCCATTGACTACATTAGCATATGTGCTGACTGGCACCTTCTGTCCTCCGTGAGCAATGTACACTTGGCCTTGGTGACCCCACCTGAATACCAGCCAGTCTCATGTTTAAAAGCCTAGCGAGTTTTCTCAACACTGATTCTATGCTTCCAGGAGATTATAAACAGAGTTCCAGGCCATTTCAGCAGCATTTCACTTATCAAAACAAGCGCTACAGTGATTGATACAGGCAGCAATGGAACTTGACCCTCAGTCAAAACAATAAACCTGTGGATGAGAGCATCTGCATTTACAAGCGTGAAGAACTGGTAACCAACAGTCCCATCCAAAAGCAGGGCACAGCCCCACAACCAGGAAAATCACATTTTGCCTTGAAGACAGGATAAAATTGTACCAGCCAAACTGGAGGGTCTGAAAACTACCCAAGATTTCTGTCTGTGCCCATGGTGTGTGCACCTGCCCTGTGGTGCTCACTAAATGAGTCTCTGCTCCTTTTCTTCCTAAAGGTCTTCCCTCCCACCTGCTGTCTTCACAGTGTGGCCTGTTGTGACGTGTCCCCTATTCCCTTCTCATTCCCAGCAGCTCAGGAGGAATGACACACCGCTAGAAAACCACATCGGAAGGACGAGGGCCCTGCAACGTTGGCACGCCCCTGGCTGGGCAGGGGAGCACAGGCATCCGGGAAACTTCAGCACCCTCAGATGTGCTTGCCTCACCCGATCCAGAGCAACTCCTCTAACACGGTTACCTGGACAACCGTGTGGCCGGCCAGGTGATGGAGCTGGTACCCTGTTAAAGATTAACGACCCGCTTTGTTCCCTCATCCTTCTGAGAAAACACAGTGGTCTGCCTGCCTTGTAAGTCAACAGCCATGCTTCAGGTGGGCAGGTCTGTCGTGGGGAAAATCCCGTGAGCTCTTGTGACCCTGGCTGCAGAGTCGGCTCATCATCTACCTGAACAATGTTTCCTAGAGGTGGATTATCCCTCCCTGGGGTTGCCACCAGGTCTACTTCAAGCCCAGACAACGCTGTCAATCACTCTTTTCATTAACACAATGCTCACGTTGTGAGAGTCACAAAAACACACCAAAGTACAAACGTATAAATAACGACTTTAATGAGGGCAGTCACATTTCTCTACTTTTTTAACGACTGCCATTTTTATCAGCACTACACTCTAATGAACTGAGCTAACCAGCCAGCTAAGTACCACTTTTTAACCTATGAAAATAAGTGACTCACATTACAGTTTATACTAAACTGGGTACTAAATTATCATTAGATGGTAGAGAACACACACCCATCACTGATCCATACCTTTTTCCAGCAAAATACGAGATTAAAAGATAATTCATCTCAAACTGCAAAATCACCCTTGGAATTCTTCAATCTAGCACTAGGTGTATGGTGAGTGTTTGAAAATCCAGGGCGTTTGGGGTGTCTGAATACAGGGGACAACACTGTGATCAAGGGAGGTGGATGCTCCAGGACGACACAGAGGCACCTGTTGCACACACAACTGCTCTCCGAAAACAGGAGCGCCCTGCTGTACACCCACCATCCCTCAAGGCGATGAGAGCAACCAGTGAAAAGTGATTTTCTCCTTCCACGAAACAGCTTTTGAGACTCCAACCCAGGCTTAGTGAAGCCATTTACCCACTGGGCAACCCAGCAGGCCCTCGTGTAGATGATTAAGAAACATTCTGAATGTATTAAAATTTTTAAAACATTGTTAACTTTGTCCAATTCTCTTTCGATGTGATTATAAGCGTTCTGTCTTAACGAGTGGCAAGCCGTCCACAGATAGCAACCAAGCAGACCAAACTCTATCTGAGGCCTATCTCTAAACAGCCTCTGGACCAAGAACAGCTTAGACATGTGTAATGGCTGAAAAAAAATAACAAGCTCTACTGTGTGAAATAGCAAATTATATGAAATTAAAAAAAAAACCTCTTACTATCTGTTACTATGAAATGCCATCTATGGCTGGCATTTGGAGGATTTGAGACTTTTCTTTTTAAAGAAGTATTTATTTTTGTATGTATATGAGTACACTGTGGCTATCTCCAGACACACCAGAAGAGGGCATCAGATCTCCTTACAGATGGTTGTGAGCCACCATGTGGTTGCTAGGATTTGAACTCAGGACCTCTGGAAGAGCAGTCAGTGCTCTTAACCACTGAGCCATCTCTCCAGCCCCCAAATCCAAATTCCAAGTGTCCATAGCAAAGGGCTTTTAAGTGGTGATACTTGCCCTCTAAGGCTTTGGCGCCTCAAGGCCAAGACATCTTTACCAACCCAAAAGGCTTATCTGTAGAAAATATATGCTGGGCTGGGGGCACGGCTCAGTGGGTAAGTGTACTCCCTCTGCAAGCTTGAGGACCCAAGTTCAAATCCCTAACAGGGAGGGAAGGAGGGAGGAAAAAAAAAAAAGAAAAGAAAACAATCAAGGCATGGCTATACATGCCTGTAACCCAACACACACACACACACACACACACACACACACTGATAAGGAGGGAGGGAGGAGAGAGGGAGAAGAACGAACATTCCTTCCCCCAAAGTGGCATCTACAGACTTGAGGGGTCCCACTAGGGAGGATGAGTCTCCAAGCTCCCTATCAGCCCCCTGGAGCATGAGGCCAGTAGGACAAAAGGACACAGGCATGGCCAATGGCCCCAGATGGCCATCCTGGTAACTACACAAGGCTCACACTTATGTCCAGACCTAGACAGAGGACATAACATCGAGCCAAACTCAGGTGAGCTGCTATAAGCATCCTGCGGACTCTTGGGAAGAATTCACCTGTAGGAATGGGGAGTGGGCCATGGCGGCCAAAGTGCTACGACTTCAAATGTCTAAGACCAAGATGTGAATCATTCTACAGTAATTTCAACAGGCTTAGAGTTGAGGAGGGAGGGTCACAAACCAAGGGCAGCTGCCACCCGGGTCGCCTGACCAGAGAAGTCAGCTATGAGCTTCATTAAGGGCTCTAGTTTTCATGCCTCCGCGTGAAAAGAAGCAGAAAGCACCGCCAACTTCCCAAGGCTGTTCTAAATATTAACTAATGCATGTGGCTCTCACAACAGGGCCATGTTCAGAGCAGGCACCTGATGAACAGTCCATAAAAGGACACAGACTCATCTGGGGACAGGTTATCCAGGCTTTCATCAATGTGAGTCTATTATAAATAATCAGTAACGCAGCCAGCAAGGATGCTTGCCACCGAGCTTGACAGACAACAGACAACAGCTCAAGCCACAGGTCCCATGTGCTGGAAGAAGAGACCCAACTCCCACAGTGTGATCGCTGACCTCCACACATGTGCTGTGGTACACTCTGGCCTCTGCACACACACAGTAAGTAAGCAATCAGCAGCTGCTAAGGCACTGTCGTTTGTTCTTATGACCTCGGTGCTTTGGTATCTATGCAGCCAGAAGGAATCACCTATGCAAACCTCTATAGCATCTGCACTGACGGTCACTGAGCGGCAAAGTCTGCAAAAAATAAACAGCATTGGAGCTAATGGGAGAGCGCCCTGTGTCACCAACAGGAGAGGGCCGTGTGTCACCAATGGGAGAGTGCCCTGTGTCACCAACAGGAGAGGGCTGTGTGTCACCAATGGGAGAGTACCCTATGCCACCAACAGGAGAGGGCTGTGTGTCACCAATGGGAGAGCGCCCTGTGTCACCAACAGGAGAGGGCCGTGTGTCACCAATGGGAGAGCGCCCTGTGTCACCAACAGGAGAGGGCCGTGTGTCACCAATGGGAGAGCGCCCTGTGTCACCAACAGGAGAGGGCTGTGTGTCACCAATGGGAGAGCGCCCTGTGTCAGACACTGAAAAAGAGCAATCTCTCTAGGAAGAAACCCTAGTGGTTTCCCAGAATAATTAATGCAACATATAAATCATCATGCGACATATAAATCATCATGTTGCGCTCTTTATTTTGGTTGCCAGAGAGCTCTGATCCTAAATTCTGGCGTATGTGTCCCCCTGGGGGAAGTCTTGAGGTCTGCATCTCAGATCCCCACCATCATGAACAATTAATTACTCCATGTCCTGCCTCTTATTTGTACTTTGTGACAGATTGGATGTGCGACCTTAAGTGCTCTCAGCCTTTAGTGGCAACAGAAATAAATGCAAACTGCTAATACCAATGTGAAAGTAACGGGGGGTCAATCACCCTGTACTCAGAGGGGTGGCAGCCTCACCCGTGCCTACAGGAGAAGCACCCTTGTGGTGCTATGAACACAGTAAAGGTGTGCAGTGCTCAGTTTACACTGGCCATGGCGTATCTTGAGAAGTTTTTAGGAAGTTAGCAAAATGATCCAGTATATGGCCAGCAAAATGGCTCGGAAGGTGAAGACATTTGCCAACGTTGATGCCCAGAACCCAGGTACTAATCCCTGCTTGTTGTCTACTAACCTCCACATATGCATCACAGTATGCATACGCCCTCGCACACAGAAACTAAACAACGGGGCTGGAGAGATGGCTCAGCAGTTAAGAGAGGATCGGAGTTCAACTCCCACTTTCGGCCAAGCAGCTCACAGCCGCCTGTCGCTCCAGCTCAAGGGTTTCAACACCGTCTCCTGGATTCCATGGAAACCCCCAACCACATGCACACACTCACACACACGTGATTAAATAAATAGACAAAGTTACTGGGCACAGAGTTTCAGGTAAACAACGACAACCTAATCCTCTTCGGAAAATGAACATCATTCTGAGTTTGAAAGTCCGCCTGGACATCTTTCCTCCTCTCAGAGAAAACCTAGCCCGACTGGCGAGGTCTGTTAGAGTGACCCCACAGTGACCCCACAGACAACGGTAGGTAACGGTTATGCTTCTTTCCCAATAAAGCAAAACGAAGCAGCACTAGCTATGGAGGACCCAGGAGCCAGGGGTCTAGCAGCCATTAATGATCACAGTGAGCCAGCCAGACATCAACTAGGGCACACAAGACAAAAAAAAGCGCTACAGCCCAGTGGGCTACCAATGCAGGTCTCTCGGCTGAATACCAAAGAGAAAGGCACCTGCCCTGCTTCTGGGCTCTCCTCCTTCCCGTGACATCTCTCCTTTCTTGCTCTCCTGTCTGTGTATGCCCAGCTGAGCTCAGAGGCCAGTGCCCTCCACGTACTGGTGAGCTCTCCATCCCGGCCACCCCTGGTACAATGACCCCACCAGCTTGCCCCCACCCAGACCTCTTTGCCACTGCCTTCAGGACCTGCTCACCTGTTCCCACCTGATGACACCAGCTGTGGACACAGGGCACTGACTGTAACATCAGAACGACTGCAGGCTCTTCTGACACCTTTCCTAATCTCCTGGCGATTCTTTTCTTCTAGGGTTTCTTTATGCGATGCCAATAACTTGCTTACAAGACATGATGATTCTAGGTACTATTAGTACCAAACTTACCGAATGAAAGGGGCCCTGGGTTTTATCTCAGTGTTGGGGGAAATGAGATCTGGAGAAGGCTCAGCTGATAAAGTACTTGCCATGCACACGTAAGGATCTGAGCCCAGCTCCCCAGTGCCCACAGAAAAACAGAGCCGGATAGTTTGTGTTTATAATCCCTGTGCTGGAGCGAGGGACACAAGCGGATTCTTGGAGCTTAGGAGACAGCCAGTCTAACCTCACTGTTCACAAACACCCACACGCACATGTGCACACACTCACATGAACACACACAGTGCTACTGGGATTGGTAGCTACCACTGGATTTCCTTGAAAAATCTACACCTTTGTCCACAAGGCAGCCTTCAAACTATGCTGACAGCTGGCTGGCCGGGAGGTGGGCCTCTCTGCTTCCTCCAGGACAGCAGTCTGCAGTGGCCTCAGATGGTGACAACTGGCCCCGTTCTTACACAAACACTTCACTGTGGAGATGCAAATACTGAATCGACACTTTTTCCACCGGTTTGGAGCTAGCTCTGAGCACCACAGGTGAGCTGAGAGGTGCTCTATCAACCTTGCTTAGTAACTGATCATTTGCCAGCTTGGTGCTGAGTCAGCAGACTCCTTAACGGCCTTGTCCTCTGGGCGGACTTTGAGCACACCTAGCTGAGTGTATTCAGTGCCAATATCCTGGAAAGAAAAGCAACCCAGTGCTAAGAACCCAGGCCAAGCCCCACCCCATCTATGGCCTTGCCCGAATGACCAGATTTTCCTGCAATTCAGCATATACAGAACTGCAGGTTTACCCCCCCCCCCACCAAATCACCTACCTCTAAGTCAACTAGATACAGTAAAGTCCAAACAGAAATTAATAAAGAAATGCAAATGACCGTGAAAGCAGTACCCTGGTGTACAGTGAGACCAGTCTCAAAAGAAAACAAAAAGAAACACGGGAGGGAGAGTGGGTAGGTGGGAGGGATGTGGGAGGGAGGGAGTAGTGAGGGAGGGATGGAGGAGGGAAAAGAAAAAAGAAAAGAAAAGCCACACTAGAGTCACCTTATCCAGCTCAGAGCGAGGCTCCAGATGTTAACTTACCCCCTAAGACTGTAGCACAACCCAGTGGCAGGACATGTATCTCCCATCCTCTGAGCTGCAGAAGGACTAATTACAACCCACCCCTGTGTAAGCACCTAAGGAAGCCTGTCTGAGCCAAAAGATGTAATGCACTTTCTAAAATGGGTGACTGTTCTCGCAGACAGCAGGACTGAATGCCTATACCACATGTTCCAGCTGCCCCTGCACGTGTGCCCCGCAACAGGAACACATTGCACAATCAGATCCCAAGTTCCAGCTGAGACGGACACTTTAAAATGTGTGTGGGTTGGGAGCAGGAACCGCTCCCTAAAGTTAACATTCAGGATAGCCTACAATCTTCCACCAACCTAGAAAACAGGTGATAAGCCCGTCTACCAGTAAAACCATTAACGTGCTCTGCCTTTCTGTCACCAGGGTAATTCACAGAGGCTAATTTTAATCCTACCACTAATCCTGTGATTCCATGGAACCGTCCTCAGGTTTGTGTTGCTATGGAGAGTGCTCATACCCCAGACACACTTACTGTCAGTCTTAGGACCAAGACCATCCTTCTCCCCTCTCAATCTTTTGTTCAGTGAGAAGTCATTTCTGAGGAAAGGAAGACAATCCGGTGCCTGGGTCATGTGCTGCCCTCATCACAATGGCCATTATGGCTTCACGCCAGGTACTTCTCCAGGAAAGAATGCTGTCATCATGTTAATGGGTCATGCTAAGGACACGGTAAGTACTAGTACGACTGGAAGATCCATCTGGATCTTGAGGATATAATTATCAACAGATGATGGCATTTTTCTCAGAGGGTTACAGAAATACTAAGTCACCGGTCATCTCAGTGTGACGTGTGTCCAAGGCAAGGCACAGTTCCACTGTTCAAACTCCGGGCAGTGCACAACCTACAGAGTGCACGGTGCATGGCTTGGGGGCACACATGTGACCAAGCGTATGTGTCTGCTTCTTTCCTTTAAACAGGGAAACCAGGAAATGAAGGATAATGAAGCCATCTGAGAAGACAACAGTGTCCAGAGGCTCTGGGGCCCTGGGGCAGCACAGCTCCACACTGGTCAGGAATGGAGGTCAATGGTGACAAGGCAGGTGGATGCCCTCCTGAATCATCTCAGAACACACATCTCTTGTGAAGTAAATACAGTCTAACCACCAAAACCCCCAGCTAGAGGGTGCAGAGAAGACTGTCAGAAGCCAAACTCCAACTCCACATGTATAGAATTCCACAACACCGCAGAACTTCAGTAAAATTAGGAAACTCTAAATCTATGAAATCATCAGTAAACTCAGGAAGCCAAGAATATGGCAGGCTACTTACTGGATCACCTTGGGGCAGCAGGGTTGGGGGTTGGGGGGGACTAAGCCCTTAAGATGGGGGGGGGGACACACATTTTGAGCTCTGGGTTAAAAATCACAGAAACAGTAAGGAACTAGAGTTCTCTTTCTGACCGACAGACCTTTAGGCTCACCCCCAAGGATAAGTTTTAACCGCTCCTGTCTAACTCTGGGGTTCTCTAAATTTGTATAGTCACTCGACACTTAATGGCAAACTATTTCCCATAAACACAGGCCTCACTCACCACTCATAAATCCCAGCTGAAGAAGCTGCTGAGGCCACAGCCACCTCTGGGCACAACTTCCAATGCATCCCTGCCTGTACTCAATTTCAAAGAACATTCTCGAACGCCAAAATAAATCACTGTCCAGCCCAGCTCTCGTCAGCTCACGCAATATAGGTTAAACAAAACCACATGGTAAAGGCAGGCGCATGTTGCCCTCCGCTGAAACAAAGGACAAAAATTCCTAGACAAATTGTCCCTTCCCCTTTCACATGGGAGGAGGCGGAGACGATTGGAGGGACTTCTGAAGTACTAAGGATTCAGGGGTGGGGGTGGGAGGGTTGGCTTTTGCCTGTCCATTAGCAAAATATTAGGTTCAACCGAGTGCCTCCAGGTTTGAGTCTCCCTCTAGGTCTGGAAAGGTAACACCATATTGCAATCTCTAGGCATCACCTTCGCCTGGGCAGGAGGAGGGCAGGCCCGCTGTGTGCAGGAGGCCCTGGCATCATCTGGTCCCCAGGGTATGAGAGGCATCGAGAGACAAGTCTACCTGTACCGAAGGAATAAAACACCTGCTCAGCTCAGCTTGGAAATAAACCAGTAAGACACGGGTCGACCTCCCCCCACGGCCACGGAGACAGTCAGAACTCTGCCATTACAGACTGTATGGAAAAATAAAAAGAGTTCGGACTGTAGCAACTTCATTAAATTCCTGACTCAAAAACACCCAGAGAAAAACAACCTCCCAGAAAGAGCACAGCCTGGAACAGAGAGACATCTGATGAAACTGCTCCTCGGATTATTTTTTTTTCCTCTGTTCTCCAGTTTTGTGTCTTACTCATTACTTAACATATATTTACATGCCTGCTTTCTAAAAATAGCTCTAGTTCTAATTACTCTGCTTAGTAATTTCCAGGACCATTTGGGCTGAAGATTAAATGCCAGATCTTCCTTGAAAAACTACTTTTAAGGCATGTAGAGAGAGGCACAAAATTATACTTCTTGACAATTCTGATGTGTGCCCGGGGAAGCAGCCCCTTCCACACAAACACCACCGCTCCCAATCTGGCAGGGAAGGCCACAGCTGCCAGCGTCACGTGTAGGCAGATGCAGAGGATAAAGGAGGCAAAGAGGACAGTTGCAACTGCCAATTTCCCCAATCCTTCGGAAATATACCTCATTTACCTCAAGAGACAGGACAGGACATTTACAGTCCCAGAAATGTACTCATATGCCCCAAGTATATCTCCTTGGAATAAAATTACTTTAAAGTAGAGGGTTGGTTGTTTGTTTGTTTGTTTGTTTGTTTTTGTTTTCATAAGGTTTGGATAAACATTCCAAATCCACAATGTCTCCCTTCACGTGTCCTTCCATAACGTTAATTTTATTAATAAATTCGCCAAAAAATAGAAACACTAGATAGGATTCCTTTCTTAAATTGGGTTTTTGGTAATTTTCAAAAATTCTAGAAAATTCTGAAATAATCATAGCTGGCTTCCAATAACAAAAAGACTCCCGCCCACCCTCCTGGGCAGGACAGGAGAGGAAGGGTGCTCTCTCAGAACAGAGGAAAAAGGTCTTACCTCCCGCCCAGCCTGCTAGTGAGAGAAAGAAGGATGAGGGCCAGGGCCTGAGCGGAAAGCTGCCCCTCCGACGCCCCCTGATACTCTACACCCTGAACAGGTGGCTGCTTCTACACTCAGACACTCCGGGCAGTCTGGTGCAGAGGGGCTGGGATCGGGGCCCCGCAGGACCAGTCAGAGCCAAAGCGGACAAGAGTAAAACCCTACCCACTGTCCCTGAGCATCTCCAGGGTCCACATTCACACCTGCCTCTCGGCTTCTCCAAGTTCCTCCCAGTCAGGGACGCACACAGCTTCGGATTCCAGAAGCCCCTTCCTTCCTCGGGCTGCACAACAGCCCTACATCCTGAAGCTGGGCTTGCTGGGAAAACGCAGCTCCCGAGGAGATGCAGTTCCCAGCAGCACCAGAGGGGTCGCTCGCCTGCCCTGCCAGCTCCGGAGTAATGAAATTAGTCCCTCATGCTTCCACGTGAATAAATCTGGAAGCTAAGGTCAGAGATGCCGAATTGTAAGCAGCCTGGAGAAGCCTAGTGAAGCACCAAGCAAAACTCCGGTGGACTACAACGCAGCTGGGGGGTCGAGGCAGGGTGGGGGCGGCATGCTCAGGAAGATGGGGAGGGAGGGGATTTCCCCGAAGTTTCCAGAACTTGAGGGTGGGGGGGCTAACAAAGAGATCCATTTTTAAAAGAACAGCATCAGATTAGCTTGTCCCAAGCACTGAACATAAAAACACGAATTTGCTAAGCTGTGCTTTTGAGGAAAGAATGATAGTCCCAGGTTCAAAAGTTTATAAATTAAATACCTAACTAACTGTGTTTTCTCCTTTCGTCCACGAGTTCTATTAATTAGGATCAAGTCCATATGCAGCGTTAACAGCAATGTGGGCGATTCGGGATAAATATGGCCAGTCGAAAAAAACCAAAGTGAAAACTGATAGGTCCCCTGAACAGTGACAGCCATGTTTGCTTTGGTTGTGGACCTAGTGATTGTATAAGCAAAAGGTTTCTTATAGTGTGCCACAATTAACACCTGTCCTTTTCTCCTAAATTGAAAGTCCAGTGTGAAAGAAACAGCAGCGAGGTGACCAGGCGACCCTCTAAAGGAGCAATATTATAATAGGAGAGCACGCAGGCTAGGGCATGCTCCCTCCTACTGCCCAACAGAATCAGCTTACATTTCGGCTCCTATTTCCATGGCCTTAAGGTATAACGCAGCTGAAATTCTACACACAACCTCCAGTCCCACTCAATGCCACTCCCACGAAATTCTTTTTCAAAGATTCCTTCTGGTAAATTGTGAATAAGGCCAAAACATATCCTGGAGTATGAATACACAAAAAAAAATTTACAACAACCCCTTAAACTCAGGACTGGTTTTTCGAGAAGGGAGCCATGACTAAACACTTAAGTTGCCAGGGTACATTACCAGCTTCCCCCAGTGGAAGACTGGGAGCCATCTGTTTGAGTATTCCCCACTTCAAAGTATGTTTAAAGAATCTTTTTTCTCTTACACATAATTGTTGCTAAACTTAATCACATCAACTGCCCCACTTATAAAACTCAGATATCTCCTGGTAGGAAACAGTAAGACAAACGGAGCTAAAAGTTTCATTTATGAAAGTGGAGAGACACAGTGTGGCCCGGTGGGGGGGGGGGGGTTGCTTCTCTCAGTTCACTTTAATGGAGTCTCTGGGACTCCGTGTGAAGTGAAGAAATAGATAAGATTTCATCATCCCCGGAAATCTTTTAAAGGTGCTTTAGTTGCCACTACAAGGCATTTACAAGTAAGTGCTCAGAAACTTCCAAGGTAAGTGAGCTACCATGAGGTCTCATTGGCAATTAGTTATCACACACACACACACACACACACACACACACACACACACATACTAAAGTTAAAGTTTGGGGCCCTAGGGTGATTTTATGCATTACATTTTTCAAAGCCCAGCACAGCAAATAATCAAGATTCCCTTCTTTCTGTCCACTTTTGGGAGCAGTGAGCAGCCTAAGAGCAAGCTACTGGGTTTTGTTTCCTTTTGGAAAGGCATGCCTTGCTTCTCTTGCAAGCTTTATAACAGACCCACTGGGATGGCCTCTCTTTTTTGAATGCTAATGTACTCTGAGGGCTTCAGTATTAGCAAGTGTAAGGAAACAAAGTTCTCCTAATGAACTAAGAAAATATTGGACATGTATTTATCTTAACACATCAGGATTTTAATTTGATTATCAAAACAGTGTGGGAGCCTTCCCTTGAGCTCAGTTTATCGCAGAGCCCATTCGAGATGGCTATGGGGTCACTCTCGTGGAACTAAAGCTGTCTCCATCCAGTGACCCAACTCACACCCCTGACACCAGGGCAGCTCAACTCCATCTCTAATTTTGTTGGGGGGGGGGGCCTTAGATTAACGCACAACAGTACTGAGGTATATTTAATTCTCGCCGGTCTGTGTAAATAAAAATACACAGCTATTTTGTCTCAACAATTGAAGAATGCGAGGAATAAATGAGTGATAAAAAAGAAAAGGACTCTTGTGTCCAGGGCAGTAGCGAGTATCATATCAAATAACAGGCATGCCTAGTTCCTTAAAGTAACACATTCCAAACCGAAATACTCCAATCATATTAATAGGAAGGTTTAAAAACGTAATCTGGAAAGATCCTGCTGGGGAGCTATCCTCTTTGCTTCTACGCCGGTCAGCGCGCACATCAATTTTTAAATTACATTTAATCAACATTCAAGACTTAATGGTAGGTTCACCGGGACGTGACTTTCTACTGTACCTTTAATTAAGACGCCGTCTAAAGTTCCTTCCGAGACTTGCTGGTTAAGTGGGCACCGCGAGTGGACCAGAGGTTCAAGCACTCGGTTCTTTGTTACTCAATGGACACCCTGGGAGGCCCGCCCCAGCCCAAGGACACATCTGGGCTTCTAGAAATAACCCAATGTCCATTCGGGCCTCCTCTGCACCCAGGCATCGATTAGGTCTCACGCGTAGACCACAGAGCCCCCCCTTTTCCCCCAGAGCCGCCAGCACTCCGTACCCACCAGCCACTCCCGCCCCGGAGAAGCAGGGCCCAACTCAGGTGTGGAGACTTACATAACCGCCCCCCAGAGGGGGCGCGTCTCCCCTCCCCACCCACCTCCAACAGAACAAAGTGAAGTTTAAAATAGAAACCAATTACTTGGCCTGCCCGCGGTGCTGGGCCGCGAAGCCCCGCCGCGCCTCTGTAAACCCCCCCGCCCGGCCGGGCCACCCCTCCCCGCCCACGCTCGCCCACGCCGCTGCCCCCACGAGTTCGCCGCCCCTCCCCCCACTTCCCCCGTGCCCACGCCCCGCCCCTACGGCCCGCGCCCCCACGGCCCGCACGGACCCCCAAGCCTTTGTTACGGTGCGAAGTTGGGCTTGCGGGTCCCCGTCTCTTTCACTTCTTGGGTTACAGTGAAGGCGTGTGACGTCCGTTCCACATGACGGGGGCGGGGGGCGGGCGCCGGAGAAGAGGGGGCGGCCGACCGGGGCCTCCCCTTCAGCGCCCCGCCCACGGCCCGCCCCCCGCAGCCCGAAGCCCGCAGCCCAGCAACAAGCGGCCGCCGCCCCCGCCCCGGGGACAGGCAGGTGGGTGTCCCGCCCCCAGCAGCACGCCACGCCTCTAGGGCGGGCAGGTGGTGCCCTGCCCCCGCGCAACCTCCCCCCCCCTCCACACCCCCCACCCCCACCCCTCACCAGCCACCCAGTCCCACGCCCCCCCAGCGGCGCCGGGCGGCCGGGACACACAGAAATAGGAATGATTTAATGCAACGACATACCCATTCCTCAAGCCGCGGGCTTGCAGAGATTGGAGAGAGGGCCGAAAGGAGTGGCGATCCGGTTGGGTGGAAACGGCCCGCGTAGGAGGAGATACGCGAACTGACAACACCTAGTAACTAAGTGGGAACTCTCGGGGCGGGGGCACCCTCGAGGTGACCTCGGTGCACGCAGACACTGCAGACCTGGTGTGGACACTGTGCCTTCCAAGGTCTGTGGTCCCCACAGGGGTCTCTAGAAAGGGAAGCGCACGCGTGTATTTAACCCCACACTGCATCTTCACCACCACCACCACCCCTAGTGAATCACAAGGCAGACCACCAAGCTCCCCAAAGGCCCAGCATTGAAACACAAACTAGGCAGTCCAGGTCCGGCGCGTTCAGGTCCTGAAGTGAGTCCTATTTCTACGGACGTTCCTAAGTGGAGCGGATTCAGACAGTAGGCAGCGTGGTGTGGCCCGTGATACTCTGCCAGTGAATGTACCCATTGTGCGGAGCAGTCGGGGCTAGGGCGCAGCACTGGTCAGAACTTTCATTAACCATAAACAGCTCGCGTTCTAGAATGTACCACGGACTCTTGAGAGAATGAAATTGGAAGTTGGGAGAACAACGGTGTCCTTCACTTTTATATGGAGTTAATATCCCTTTCCCACAAACCCCGACCTCTGCATGTTTGCTATCCGCAAGTGGCCACGACGCGACTCCACCGGAGCCTGAAACCAGGAGGATAAAACTGCTCCTGGGTTCCCAATGTCTGAGAAGTGTTATCAATCGTTCCTCTTTCCTTTCCATGTGGCAGGTTTCGACTTGAATCCGAAAGTGTCTCTACTGCCCAGTCTTCGTAGGAAGACGTTGGGAGGGGGCAGGGTCTCCACTTGGACTGCTGCGTGCGCATCTAGCTGGACAGACTTGGATAAAAGCGTGTCCACGTCTACAGCACACATCTGTGCAAATGCGGGAGCCTGTGGATGCGCGCGTCTGGCCCGACTCTGGGCCGATACACGGGCGCGTGGTCGCGCGTGCGCGCGCTCACACACACACCCCAAATTACCTCCGGGATAGAGAAAGCTGCTGCGGATTGGCCAACAGAGCCGTCACTCAAACCCAGGGGGCAGGGAGACTTTGCAAGGCAGTTTCTTTTCTCTTTCCCCTCCGTGCCGTTCCATTTAATGGTAAAACAACAGCAGAGCTTTGAAAAGTTAGCCATCTATGCAGAGTCTGTCTCCCTAACGAGGCCGGAGTCAGAGAATACCATTTAAATATATCGCGTACTTCCACAATGGACAAAAAGGGAAATAGGCAACTAGAACAGGGAGCCCAGAGTAAAGGGGGGGGGGGGCAGTCATCGGGGCGGGTAGACTCGGAGTAGAGTTGTTCTCAACACCCCAAAAAGGACTTTGACCTTTGAGTGATTTAATAATTAAAAATTGTTTTCACGACTCAGATTATAACAAATGTTCGGTCCTAATTTTTAGAGTCGTTATTTTATTATTTAAGCTTGCTGAAGCAAGCATGTTTCCTTAAGAAAGAACTGACCTATTTTTGGCTGGAGATAAACGATCATGTTAACAGATGTTAATCTTGTAATCTGTTTTTCCTGTAAAGCACTTCACATACCCGGGCTTCAAGACCTTAAAAATAACATCTTTTCCAAAAAGACCTGACGTCACAATCCACTCTCTGGGGGGAATAATCACAGTCCCCTCCAGTTCTTTTTCTCCTGCAATGATTTCAAAGACATTCAATCTTTTTCACTTTATAAGTGCCGATTTGTTCTGCCTCAACTCCCACAGGCTTTTATTTGCATTTCAAATTCCACAGGTTACACCAGTCGCCTTTTCAGAAATATGTAAACCAACAACGAAGCAGTAAATGGCTTTTTGTGCATCTGGATTAAATAAGACACCGAATGAATATATTTCAAAAGAGGGGCCGAGCAAGTTGATCTGTGCTCACCCAGAAACCAAGTGACTCTTGGTCAGCAAGCCAGGCAATGAGGTAGCTACACACAGCCCCGAAGCTGGGGGTTGGGGGAACTGGGCTGATCGGCTGTGGAGAGCTTGTTAACGCTGGTGATGGATGCGGCTGACTTACAGACCCACATTTTTCGGGTAAAAGGCTGGTTCTCTGGAGACCTAATTGCAGATTAGGGATCCACTGGCTTCCCGACTCACAAAGCCTGATACTCATCGCACACCGACTTTCCTCCATGAACCGCTGGCTTAAAGACCTCAGTGGCCTGGCTTTTGACAAACTTATTCAGACAAAGTTTCTTTAAAACTTCACGAGGCGGTTTAATCTAAATACTGATCTTAACTATTCGGTATGTTCTCCCTGGAAATGGCAGAGGAGGCGCCTTTCCAACCCCTACCCCACCCCCGCAGCATACACCCCACTGCGTTCTTCTCCTCTTTCACACACCCGGGTGTGAAATTCGTGTGTATGTGTGTACGTACAAATATACACACATCTATGGTTATCAATAAGTCCCCCACCCCCACTCTGCCATGGCCCAGCAAGGCAAATCGCAATTCTGTGGAGTCCCCGCCGCGCTGATCTCCTTCCTAGCCCACTCCGAGTCACTTCCAGAACCTCGCCCCCGCCCCCACCCCTACGCGAACTTCCCTTTCTAGAGATCCCACTTCTTCAGTGCTGGGGGTCACTCAAATCTCCCCGCTGACGGGCAGGAGTCCGGGGAGGGGACAGTGAGAACACCCACCACCACCACCACCAAACACAAATACGCAAACACGTCCCCTAGGCAGCGGCGCTCTGTGCCCACAGGCATCGATCCCCTCCGCCAAACCCTTAATAATTGAAACGGCTCCTTCGGCCCCGCCGCCCATCACCCACCTTCATTAGCCAGAGCGTTTTACTTTAAAGTAAGGCAATTTGCTCTTTGTCTCCTAATGGATGAGAGCGCATCCGAGCTCCCCTCCTCCCGCGTCGCCTTTGACGAAGTGTACAAAGCCAGAGCCTCTTCCGCGCTCCCACCCCGGCCCCCACCCCGCCCCTCCACTGCGGTAAAAGCCACCTCCCGGGCGTTCTCCCTGCCGCCCGAAGTTTCATCTTCTCCTCTCCTGGAATCGCAGAGCGGAGTAACTATCAACACAGAAAGCCAAGTCGCCCTCCTGGCGCCAGAGACCTTCTACAGGGCGCGCCCCCTGCCCAGCGCGCCCCCACCCCACGGGGCACAGCAGGGTCTTATGCACGTAGTGGGTCCCGACCTTCCCGGCCTTGCTTGTTGGTCCTCCCCCATCTGAGCCAGGAAGCCCCCCCCCCCCCGCCCTACGGCCCCTACCTTGGCGGGGAGGCGGCGGGCCCCAGGAGGAGGACGCGCACGCCCCGCGCATCTGAAGGTGAAGCAGAGCGCCCGCGGCGCGGAGCCGAGCGCTGCTCTAGACCGACCGCGCCAGCTGCGCCCTGGCGCGGGGGACGCGCGAGGACGCGCGGGACCCGCCACGCGCCCGGCCCCCCTCCGCGCGTCGCGCGCGCGCCCGGGACGCACCGGCCCCGCGGGGGCCCAGGCGCCAGCAGGGCTCGGAGGGACTGCACTGTGCAGTGAAGGGGACCCGGCGTCCACGGCCTGAGCAGGCCCGAGGCTTCCCCCAGCCCGGGAATGGTCTGCCCTGTAGGAAACGCACACGCTCCACTATTGTCTCATCAGCACAAAGTTCTGCCACACTGCGGAGAAAGTCTGGAGGCTCACGATGACTCAGACCTAGATAATTCCTCCCCTAATAGCCCTGAATCACGACGTCGGCGGCTAGTGGTCGCCCCTCTGCATAAGGTCTCAGGTTGCCGAAGCTCCAGTTCCTGAAGGCTGTTTACGCGCGCACCCCCCCCCCCACACACACACACACATACGTGCAGAGGTGCTTGGGATGCGTGACCTGCCAACTTAAGCAACTGGACGCTGAGCCTCGAGCCCACACCAAACGGTGTTCACCCTGAACGCAACCTCAGAAGCGCGCGTGTCCCCTGAACTTCACGGGAGCGAGTCTGGGAGTCCGCATGCTTTGGGAAGAACAGGACAGCTCTGGGGCAGAGTGGAGCTTGGACTCGGTTATCATCGTGGCTGTTTACTTGTGTCTTCAAAGTTCGCCTCATTTTGCTTTGGTTCTGAAAACTTCATTTGCACCCCCCACCCTCACCCTACCCTATAACTACCCTCCGTGGGTCGTAGTTAGTGACAATATATTGAGTCTATGAATCAAAATCTTGATTTGACTCCCCAAAGCTTTCTTGGTACTTGGCAGGGAGGGGCTGAGGGAGGGGGGAGGGGAGCTGGAGCAGAAGGAGGAGAGAGGAGGAGGGGCCGGGGAGCGCGCCCCGCGATCCGCGGTGACGTAGGCCAGGGGAGCTGTGGCCTGCGGAGGGGCACTATCTTCTCCCACCAGGCTCTTGGCCATATTGTTCGTCTGCTGAGCGTGATAACTCCGCAGTGGAGATGCATTCGGGTCAAGACGCCCGAGTTGGCTCTGCCGAACAATCAGCGCCAAGATCCGGGCGGTTACCTTTCGCGGTGGCTTTTCCTCGTGTTTACCCTCACTGCTCGTGCAGCTCGGGGGCCCTCCCTGGCCACTGGTTTTGCAATAGAAACTCCTGTGCGGACGAGCTGCAAAGGGCGGCGCTTGTACCCTGGCAGAGCTGGCAATCGGGCGGGGGCCTGGCTGAGAGTGAGATGTTTCCGTGTGCATGCGTGTGTTTCCGCCGAGGAGGGGGCGCAGAGGGAGGAGGCCCGTGAGGAACGGCCCTCGAATCATAAAATGTAAGATCCGTGTGATTAATGGTCGGCACTAATTTGGAAAGCAGGCATGTTAAAGGTCACGGCCAATTGTTGCTAGTTTCAGCCTGAATGCTTAAGTGGGATGTATTCCTGAACAATCGCATTTAAGTCTGATTCACAGAAAACTATCGGAGTGCCCACAATTCATGACAATACCCAATGAAAATTCATAAGAAAAGCGTCACCCAATTCAGCTAATGACATTATAAATAGCATGTGTAGATATTACATGTGTGTGCACAATCTCCAACACAGATTCAAAAATTCATAGCACATTTTAATTGAAGCTTGGGGGGGTGTTGTATTTTTAAATCGATACTCATCCATAGTAAAACCCAGATAGAAGCAAGAGGCTTCTATCTGCCTAGTTTTTCTAGTTTCCGACTACAGATTGCATTAATAATTTCCATGTGTTGAAAAATTGACAAGTTGGAGCAATAAACAATAAGAAAGAGAAAGAAATTTTAAAAGAAAAAAAAAACTGCTCAACATAAAAGTCTATCGTTTTCATAGCTTGCCTCCTTTTCTCCAGTCAACCAGAGAGCCTCCTCCAGTCACTCCCATGCGACTGCGTTCGCTGCTCCTCTGTCTACAATAATATTGTGCTTTCAGATGGGTTTCTTGCACATCCCTGGACAATACATTCGAAATCTGAGAGTGAAATCTGATAGATGGGCAAGAGTCCGATTCTGGTGCCCATGTGACAAACAAACCTAGAAAAGGCAGCCTGAAGGCAGGCGGGTTTGTTACTAAGTGGAAATGCATTTTACCATGGTCATTGTTTATTGTCAGAAAACCAGTGCTAGACTGCTCTGCACACAGAGAACAATGGTATAAAAATGAATTTGAGAGGGTTCTCATGCTATTGATGCAACCATACTGCAGCTGTTCTGTATCCTCGAGTATCTTTAAACAAAACAAACAAACAAAAAAAAGCCCTTCATGATTTATACAGCAAGGTACAAACCCCTAGGAGTTCTTGGGGGTGTGGGCCCCCTCCTGTTCTGAAAGGTCTATTTAAATTAGAATATTCAAGCCAAGCAAAGCCACAATGTTAATGGTTAGTATTTGGGTATTTATACCGCTAAACTGTCTGATCCCTCTGGCTGACAACACAGGAGCGGAAGAGAGCACTAACTCCCCTCTGCTGCTGCCTAAGGAGTGATTGGCTCAGGGTTTGAATCTCTGCTCCTTCTAGTGATTTGATGGGGAAGCTGTGTTCCCTGATCTGGGATGTTTAGATAAGAAATGTTCTTAAGGGGTTCCAATAAAGAGGAGCTAAGAGTAAAAGGCTTGTCTCCACTCCCCCAGGAAAGGCCTTGCCTGTCAGAAAGCCTGAAGTGAAACTGTGTTAAAACATGAAAGCCACAGCAAACTACCAGGATATACTAGGCATACAAGTTCAAAATATAAGCCCAGTGAGGGGAGGGGACCACACCTGTAAATATTAATCCTATCTCTCTTCAAATTCATTAAGACTGAGAATTATAGCTTAGAAAGAAGACTGGTGCATTTTCCCGAGCCAAGGGCAGTCTTTTGCTCTGTGAACTAACTTAAGTATACAAAGGGAATGTTTAAAGGCAGAAATTCAAAGGGAACACACTCTAAATTTGATTTATATCACCCACAGGTATTTCTAGGTGTTTCCGGTGAGGCTCCAGGTTAAACTGGTTAGGAATGAGAAACATTTTGTGTAGAAACAGAAATTCTGTGTTTGCTGTTGTCCAAAAAAATAGGGCCCCAATCCTAACTTAGCTTTCTTTCTAAAAGTCTTCCCTTCCCGTGGAGTCTAAAGAACTCAGATTTCTCCCTATTGAGAGTACAGATGAGGGGGAAGATGGGGCCTCCTCACCTTGGAGGTGTGAGTAGGAAGTTAACCCAAGGTGACCCCTTGGAGGGCCGTGCTGCTGTGCTGAAAGTCAGTCATCCTGAAATGCTTAACACACATGAGCCTAGGCCGATGGCATGGGATGCCTCTCATCTTGGTTTAGGGCTATCTCCGTTCTCTTGAATTTTCATTCTATTTAAGGATGACTAATAGAAAAGAAGACACACACACACACACACACACACACACACACACAGCCACCTCTGATGTCTGGTGGATGGGAACTGTAGCCAGATAGTCCCCTGCTTACACTGAGAAGGTCCTGACTAAAGGCAGTCTTCTGTGGTCACTGATGTACCAGATAATTCAGGGTCAGTGATCCGATCGAAGCTGAGATCCTCATGTTCTTTCAAACACTTTGAAAACTTGCTCATCCCTCTACCGCAGCTAAGCCCGAGGATTCTGTACAGACTGTGCCCATGTCTTCCATGACAAGAATGCTTTACTCAGTTTTTCCCCCAGTGCAGAAATCTTAAGTATTTTCTCACAGAATCATCATTTTAAGAATCTTTCCTTTGTCCCCCCGCTTCCCACCCCCCCCAGTTGAAGTACAAACAAACAAACAAAATAAACTCTAAAATTCTTCACACTGGCTCATGTACTGTTCTTCCTAACACACAGGTTTTCTTTCACTGATTTTTGCTGTTTTGTATCTTTGAGGGGTACAACAACAGGTAGTGTTAACAAATAGCACCGTTGAATCCCAGAGCCACAAAGGGTGTGGAGTTGCCCTGACTGTTTAAGCCAGGCAGCTACATTTCTCACTATTTGCAGGTTTTGGTGGCTTCACAGCAGGTAGACGACCCTCGGTCTGTTCCTAATTTCATCCTAACTAAAAGGCCCAGCAACAGCTGGCTTCAGAATGGCTGATGCAGCTCTCCACAGATGTGGGCCATAATGGTTTGAAGAATAAAAGGAACGGGGCCACGGAGTAGAATTCATTTAAGGAGAGACAAATTCAATAAGCGTCCCCTTCTGCAAGGGTCCCTAGGTTTGAGAAAGAGGGGCGTTTTCCTTACTAACTTCTCTCATAATCTCACACAGCATGTTAATTTCTTAGCAGGCAGGTTGTGGCCTATTAACACCACACATCCTAACAGCAGCAAAACTCTCAACCGTCTCAGCCCCCCAAATCTCATTAGATGTTGCCACGCATAACTGATGGCGTGTGCGAGTCGACGGGAACTTTCCCAACAGTACTGGGAAGAAAATGAGGGAAGCGGCCATGTCTCCTTCGGTCCTGGTAGCTGAGCGCAGCCTTACTGAAAGGGGAAGAAACTTTCAGGCCCTTCTCTGAGAAGGGATAGGGTTTAAAAGACAGCAGCAGGCGCCCACAGGGCTCAGTAGGAGGAAAGTCAGTTATCACAGGATCTAGGAGATTTTGCCAGATCTGGGACTCCCAGGGCCATTGTGTTAATAGACTAGGTACGGTAACTAGGAGGTCTCAATAACAAAGGAAAATGGACGGTTTAAACCAGTTTTAAAGGTACAACTGGTACATTTTCACAAAGTCGTGTCAGTATCTCGGCTATGTGTGCCTGGAACGTTTTCATCATTCCTACAGAAACTGCAAGCTATTAAACACTTCAGTCCTCCCTCCCTTCCCCTCCCCTCCCCAGGCCACTGGCATTCACCACCCTACTTTCTGTCTCTGCATTTGACTACTCTGGGGACCTGGATCCTCCAGTACTTGTCTTTTTCAACAAGTATAATTTCACCTCCCTCATGTCCTCGAGGCTAATCCGTGTTAGAGAATATAGCTGGGTGTAATTTTGCTTCCTTCAAGAAAGACAGAAGTGGGCTGGAGATGAAGGATCCTGGTAAATGCCTGGCCACATGGCTGGCTGGCAGGCACACACACACACACACACACACACACACACACAGCCTTGATTCAATTATCAACACTGGGAGAAATAATTATAAATGGAAGCCAGTAATTTGAAAAGCAATAATAAACTTGTTAATGAAATGACGAGAACTTCACTAAAAACAAACCTCAGGAATTTTTCTGTGACCCACAATGATGGATTCCCCTCTGGCTGACTCAGTGTTTGCAGGCCTTATAAGCAGCAGCAGGAATCCAGCAGCTCCTCTTTCCTAACCTGTGGTACCAGCAGGCCTGCGTCTACACAGAGCCAAGGAGAGAGCTGCTTTGAGTCAAACCCTCTCTGGTTTAGAATTCTTAAGAGTTTATGGGAGACTTACGAACAACTTCTTTTAAAATAAAATCTCACTCGCATCCTGCCAAAAGTAAGGTAGAAAATTTGAGGAAATGTGCTAAAGCAGATAAACATAAAGGAACTGAGAAATTAACAGACGTTGGGGACGCATTGACAAATGCAGCTGAGCTCTAAGTGATGCCAAGCCTTCTGGCCCCATGGGAGAACCTTGAGTTAGAGCTGCGGTCTCTGCAGCCTGAGTCCAGCCTGGTCTTTGGTCAGTGGAGAAGTGCTCTACGTTCACATGGATGGTGGTGTTTCAGGGAGTACCCCAAAGGCACGAGCTCAAATTTGGGGGTCCACAAGGAATCTTTCAGAGATGCATGCTTTGATCTCTACTGTGTCAACAACGCACAGGCTCTCACTCTCAATTGCGGCCCTTGTGACAGCATTACGGGGTGAATGGGAAATGTGGAGGACATGTATTAGATTGTTAAAAGTTTGTCCAGCAAACACTTTCACAGAATTTCATCCTGGCAGTCACCGTTTAAACAAGATCATCAGAGCAGACACAATGAGCGGAGATGCGGAGGCCAAAGCTGGAAGATCAAAGTTCAAAGCCACCCTGGGTTTAAAAACAAAACAACAACAACAAAAAATCATATAATAATTAATTAATCAGTTAATGATGATAAATGAGTATCGTACCAAAAGTGTAACTAAATATTTGTTATTTTTCCACAATTGTACATTTGTTCATTGATTCCACATTTATTTCTTGAAGCCAGGCATTAAATCAAGTGCTAATTTAAAAACAGAATTGATTGCGCGCTTATTATCCCATAACCTGCAGCCTGTGGGCCATATGTGCCAAGAACAGCTATGAATCCAGCCCAATATATAATTGTTAATTTCAAGCATTATGAGTCTTGTGTGTGCGATTTTTCCCCTAGGTCAACTGTGCAGTTCTTAGCTGATGTCAAAAGGTTGGTTCTACCTGATCGGAGTCTCATAAGCAATTTTATTTTGTGCCAGATGCTCTGGTACAGTAACTCAGGAGGAAGAGGGTATAGTTAGCCCATTTGTCAGATGCCAACAGAGAGGCTCCGAGTTCACCAGGAGACCAGTGGGGAGAGCTGGCAAGCAGCCGGGCGGAGGGGGAATGCAGCAGCTTTGGGCACAGTGGTAACCTCTCACCTGACAGAAACCATAGCCTTGCTGGTGAAACAGCAATTTTGCAAAGGACAAAGCCAGAAGTAGATTTTCTCACGACAGTCACAAACTCCATAGCTACAGTTATTCTATTATTTATTTATTTATTTATTTATTTATTAGTCATCTGTACTTACAAAAATTCTGTGATGTCTTTTCTGAATCCCATCCATACCCCAGGTATGTCACCCACGTGAGCTGCCATCTTTTTCACTTTATCATCCCTTTGCACTCCTGTTGTACAAGGAACAACCCCTGTTGTACTGTGTACAACGAGGCGTGGGGACACACAACTGTAATCCCAGCACTCAGAGTGCTGAGGCAGGAGGATGGCGAGCTTACAGCAGCCTGGGCTACCTAGTAAGAACCTGTCTCGAATTTTAAATGAACAAAACATATATATATATACCCAGAAAGAAATCAGGACAAGAAATAATTAGAGAAAGTGAATGAAACAGGGGTAAGGTATGGACTCAGCCAGGGTTAGCACAAGACAGGCCGGCTGGTTACAGATAATGGAAATTTCCTCTGCGCTTCTAGCTAGTGTGCAAAGCCAAGATGGAAGCACATTTTTTACAAGATGCACACTGCCTATGAACCAAAACTCTGTGGGCTGAATGCCCAGGGCTCTTACCGAAGTGGAAGACTCCTACTTTTTTTTTTTCTCATGATTGTGTAGAGGCAAAATAATCGACTTACAATTTAGCAAAAATGTATACTGACTATGTAAAAAGTGGGACTCACTATGAACAAGAAATGTAACTGTCTAGCAGAACAAAGGGAACTGAGAGGAGGGGGAGGGAGTGTCAGGGAGGGGGTGGGGCATATGCTCAAGTACCTTATATGCTTGTATAAAAGTGTCCTTATGAAGCCCCAGCCCCTGCACAATTAATATTTGCCAATTAAAATTTTTATTGCACTTACCCATTCATATTTGAAGAAGGAGTAGTGTGCTTTCCAGAGGTAGCTCAAGTGAGGGGGGTCAGAACACAACTGGGGGTGGGGTCGCTCAGACTCAGGTCTTCAGGCATAGTGGCAAGCACCATTACTTGCTGAGTCATTCAGTGTCCTGAAAATTATATCATTTGAAATAAAAGGAAAGCAAATGTGAAAATCAGTTCCGGTTGTTTTCAGGGTATGTCAGCATGGAGACAGGTCGGTTTTTAAGAGCATAGATCCCTCCCCAAGTAGTTGCTGATGAAGTCGATATTATTAAACTGCATTATAATGAAAGATGTCTGAAAATACCTGGAAGCCTAAGAGTACTCTCTTAGATTGCAATAATGCTCTGCCAACGTGAATCGCTTTTGAAATCATTCCTGTTTTCCCTGGTGACGTTTTTTTTGTTTTGCCTATTTTTATAGAATACTGTTGGTACAGACCTAGGCTTGTGTCCCTAAGCACAGATGTGCGCGCGCAGGCACACACACACACACACACACACACACACACACACACACACACTGCATCCATGTTCCCTGTGTGAGGCCCTGCCCCTTTCTCTGAGGACCTGCCCAGGGAGAGCCTGCACGGGCTGAGCTTATGTCCCCGGCAGACTCCAGCAGGGAAGCTTCCTCCGGGTACGTCAGCACTTTTGACTTCATGCAGTTAATTCCAGGGCTGACCAGCTTGGCCTCTTGCCTCTCCAGCCGCTCCTGGGTGTGCAGAACATGAGGCCTTCGAGTAACTGCTATCCGGGCAGGCTCCAGAGGAACACTTTTCCTTCTTTATTTCCTGTGGCTTAAACCCTTCGGCTTCTAGAAAGCCTTTATTTAAAATAAATACAGAAGAGATGTGCTTCGCTGTGAGCTATAATACAAAACAATCCTCCACTGAGTGCTGAACTCTGTTCAAACAAAGTTCACGGATGGGCTGACAAATTTACAAAAGCCAGGGACCCCAGAGAGGAGGGGCTGCCCCTCAGCCGGGTCTCCCTGCAGTGCTGGGCTGGCCTGTCACCAGGCGCCAGGGGGAGGGGCTGCGCAGTTGTCTGGGGGTGGGGGGTGCTTTGAGTTGCCATACGGGCCCAAAGTAGGGGAACTGGCAATGTGAAAGGAAGCCTTAAACCGAAGTGGTGGTCTCTGTGCCCCTTGTTCCCAGAGAGTAAATTACCAGCTCCAGCAGGGTGGAAATGAGACCCTTCTGCTTTCCAGCCCCTCCCCCGCAACCTTTTTTTAAAGCTGCAGTTGAGCTGCTGCAGTTGTTAGCACGGGGAGGGGGTGGTGCGTTCTGAGTGGGGCAGAGAAACTGTTAGGCAAACCGATACTAAGCACCAATCCTATGGTTTGTATTCTTTAGGAAACCTTCGTATTCGGTTTTTGCTGATATTTCCAATTGTAAGAAACAGTCCTTTGGAACAAACTAGGAAAGCACCTTAGCTGTTGTTGTTGGTGGTGGTGGTGGTTTTTTGTTTTTGTTTTTTTTTCAGGGTCTTAATTGTGAAGTATCACATAGCTAAACTTGTGACCCTCCTCAGTGCCGGGAAATTTCGCTGTATCCTTAAATACAAAGGCATGCTCTCACACATCCCATACTAAAATTTTCTATCTGTCACAGGAAAACACAACAAGAAGAATTCTAAAAACCTAAACCGCAGAACTGTAGTCACACAAGGACTGTAAAATCTTACAATCCTGTATGTAACCCCAGCATCTGACAGGCCAACGGAGGACAGTGACTTCAAGTCTACCTGAGTTTCACAGTGAGCCCCTGTCTCAAAAATGATTAAAATAGGGCTGGCTGGCTCAGAAGCCAAGGGATCTACAGCTCCAGGGCCCTGTTCCCAGCACACACGTGGCATCTCACAACCATCTATAACTTCATTTCCAAGGAATCTGACATAGTCTTTGGGTCTCTCCCAGGGGCACCATGCATGCCCCTGGTGTACAAACATACAATGCAACAATGCTTCTTTTTTAAAAGTGTATAACGAAACTGCCTCCGTCATTAGTAACGTCATGCTCTCTTGTCATTCCTGACTGCAGTTTTAACTTCTCCCTCTCTTGCTGTCCAAAGGCACAGAAAAGTTAATGGTAAAAAATTAACTGTGAATTTTGGGACCTTGCAATACATTTCACTGCACAGCATGGTTTATATCCTAAGACTACTCCCCTAATGCCCATGTGTTAAACACCTAGCCCCTGACTTGTTACTGTGGAGAACCATTGGCAGGTCCATTAGGAATTAGGTCATTGGTAGTACCACTAAGGGGATTATGGATCCCTGGTCTCTGTTTCTCTCTGTGTGTCTGTCTCTCTCTGTCTCTCTTTCCATCTCTCATTCCTGCTTACAAGTTGCCACGACATGAGAAACTTCCTCCACCAAGAACCCTAGCCATAATGTGCCATCTACAGAGGCCCACTGACCCCACACCGACACCCCAAAACTGTGCACTAAAATCAGCCTTTAATCTTTTTAATTTCATTATCTCAAGTGTCTGCTTACAGTAACAGAAAACTGACATGTAGATTCTAAAAAAGTTTTGTTACTAAACTCTGAGAGAGAAAAAAAGAAAAACACTCAAATGTTTGCTAAAAAGATTTAAAATATTTCAGTAAAAAAATTAGCTCAGGGACTATAGCTCCATGACAAATAACTCACCTACTATTTGTTTTTAAGAACTATAAGTCAGAAGGAAAAATAGAAACCAAAAAAAAAAAAAAGAGTTTTGATTGAAAAACTTTAGTCATTACATCAAAAATTTACTTCGGAATATGTTTTATTTGGTGACAGAACATTTGCCTGGCACGTGCGAGACCCTGGGTATAACTCCCTGCACTTGCAAGGAGATTTTTTTTTTCCTTCAAAATGTGATGGCCGTCCATGCTGCTACTTCTTTTATGCATAAAGATACTCATCTTCTTCTCAAACATAATATGTAGAGGACGCCATTGGTGTGAAAGGCAGGAAAATACACTATAGGCAGAAATTACAGGACACAGAGAGCAAGAAAACCAAGGCGTTGAATGTGTGGGAGTCTCCTGGTTCTAGGAACGGTTGCTTATATACACAGCCACGAAACAGCACAGTCCATTTAGAAGTTAAAACTCAGAGCCATTGTTTAGCTCCTTGGTGACATCATCAGTTAGAAGCAGAGTTGTTTTAAATTTGTATGTGCCTCTAAGACTTAGGGGGTCTCAGTGTAATTCTTTAAAATCCACGTGCTCCCTCCATATGCTGCGGGGAGGAATCCTCCTTCCGGTTACTCCAGTATGGCTGCCTTGTAAGACACCACGCCATCTCAAACGACTGTTCTCTTCTTCATCCTTCTCTGCTGAAAGGAAGACTGGAAAGAATGTATCATAATGTTGAGTGTCAAACCAAGAATTTTTTCTTTTAACAAAATGTAGTTGTGACAAGCTATAAATTGGTGACCGTTTGTGGATAGACCAATTTTATGAATTAACATCAGATGCACGCATGAATATAACTTCAGCAGGCTTCATGTAAGGGATGGTGTTAAAAGATAATGCAAAGGATGAGGGTCACAAGGAGCACTGTGCAGAGCGTCATAGGGGGTACAGTGTACACCCTAAAATGTCTCTTCATATTTACTCATGGCACTAGACCCTGTCACAAAGATAATATTAGACACGTATGACAGAGAGGTGAAGCCATTCATTTGTTCATTCCGCTAAGATAGGTTGTTCACACAGAGCATATTTGCTCCATGCTGGTTTTGAGTCTTCACGAACAAGGTCTGTGCTTTAGTTAGATTCTACCGTGTCTACCATACCTAGCACAGAGGCTTCGCCAAGCTGTCCAACTTGAGTAGGTTCCCTGGCCCTCCTATCTGATTGGATGAAGAATTTCTTGGGCCCACGAACCATCATGCAGGCTCCTACCTCCGTCCCATATTATGTTACGAATCTTGTTCGTGGCCAGTGAGTATACAAGACTAGCTAGAAGTCTCAGGGAAGGATAAAGAGAGATCTTAAGTCAATGTGATGGCCCTAATCACCATGCTAAGATGTCTGGAGCGGTGTAAGTTCGACGAGAGGACACAAGAAAACATTTGCTAGGGGACTATGCAGACTTCTGGCAAAGGACTCCTTGTAGCTAAAGGAGCCTGGAGTCAAGTGTCCTGCGACTTCCTGGAGTGCAGTCATCTGGGGTGGAAGCAGTCTGGGATGTCAAGAACAGGTTCCTTTGCCTTCTGCCCCGTGATGACACAAAACCTCCCTCACTGGAATTCGTCCTCCTTGACCTTGGAATTCCAGTTTCCAGAATCGTGAAAAAATAACAGCGTGCCGTTCAGAAATCCCCCCAGCTGGTAGGAATTTGTTTGAGCAGCCTGGAGAGACCAAGGAAGCCCACAACCCAAAGCAGCTGCCACTGCAGGCAGTGTACATTAACTCAGAACTGTCCGTTGGTCCCAGGGAGGAAGCAAACAGTATTGAGCACTCATTTAGCTCGTCTGGAGGGGACTGCACTGGTCTGTAGCTGGGACTCCTATCCTTCCAGGCCTGCCATTAGAGACACCTGAATTTAAAAATGCCCATGCAAAGCACAGTAGGAATACTGTGGGTTAGGGTTACAATTGCTGTGGTGAAACACGCCAGGGGGAGGAGAGGGTTAACTTGGCTTCTACTTCCATATCTGTTTATCATCAAAGGGAGTCAGGACAGGAACTCAAACAGGGCAGGAACCTGGAGGCAGGAGTTGATGCAAAGACCATGGAAGAGTGTTGTTTACCGGCCTGCTCCATGTGACTTGCTCAGACTGCTTTTTAATTATTATTATTTTATAGAACGCAGGACTACCGGCCCATGTATGGGACCACCCACAATGGGCTGGGCCCTCCCCATCAAACTAAGGATATGCCTTACAGACAGATCTTATGGATGGTATTTTCTTAATTAAGGTCCCCTCCTTTTGGATAACTCTAATTTTTGCATCAAGTTGACATGTCACCTAAGATAAGTAACCCAACTTCAAAAGGGCCGGAGCTAAGGTATGCGGACCTCTGTATCCGTCTTAGATGCCTTAGCCACAGGGCAGGCATACCTACCTAACTGCAATGGCTGGTGGGCCTGTGGCAAATGGTGTTGAAGATGGTGTGAAGTCACTGTCTCCTACCGTGTTGGCTAGGTGTGGGATGCAGACAGTGCTGGGGGCTAGTCAGGCTGTTGGTGACAGTGTGAGAGTCTCCAGGCCACCAGGCTAGTCCACTCTTAGGTCTCATCCCAGCAGAAGGCTTCCCCAACACTGTTCCGGTGAGCCACAAAGGGAAGACAGCCCTGACATTGAAGATGTGAGTTATGTGTTTGCTGGTGCACCATCAGTTGCTAAAAGCAGCGAAGGTGAATCTCCTAGAGTATCATGGGAAGTGACAGAAGCCGGCGTGACATGAGGAGATCCCATTAACACAGGGTGTCCAGAGCAGGGTGACTCGGAGAGACAGGAGTAGATTTGTGGCTGCCTGGGTGTGCTGGTTAGGTCTCTGTTGGCTAGAAACATCATCTCTGTCTCATACCTCCATGTTACAGTCCATCACTGAGGTCAGGAACTCAAAGGGAACCTGGAGGCAAAGCTTGTTTTCTGGCTTGCTTTCCATAGCTTGCTCGGCTTGCTTTTACATAATCCAGGGCCTCCTGTACAGGGGTGGCGCTGCCTACAGTGAACGGGGTCCTTCCTAATCAATCATTGAACAGGAAAATGCCCCCACTCTCTGGCCAGTATGATGGAGGAAGTTCCTCAGTTGAGGCCCCTCTCTTCCTGGGTGTCTCTCGTTTGTGTGTCACTGACAAAAACTAATGAGTACACTGGGGTGACAGGACTTGGTGTCTGCTCATGGATATGGGATTCTTTGTCTTCTGTAGCAAAGATGGAAATGTCTGGGTACCAGATATGAGATAGTTAGGCAGAAATGTGTCCTTGCTGGAAGGCACCATGTTAAATGGGGCAGTGTCGCGGGATTATGTCTTAAAGTTATTACTATTATTATTTTTAATGTCAGCTCCATTAACACTGGTCTTAATTCAGCTTCACACAAAAAGGGAGATTCAAAAGTTGGAAAGCCAGTGGTTCTTCCCAGACCCCTCAGGAGGGGACGAAGAAGGAATGGCTTCCTGCCTCACTCTGCCCTGTACTGGCTAAGTTAACCTACTCCCCACCCCACCCCCATCTCAGACCTTTGTTCTGCAACTCACCTCAAAAATGGCAGGCCAAAACTAAAGAATCACTTACATAATAATCTCCTGATCTAATATTTTAAATGGATCTCTCTACACTTGTGTCCAAATATGAGCCATGAAAACCAAACATATGGGCCTATTCATTTTTTAAAAAAGACACAGCCGTGTGTAAATTGCGGCTGTTCGTGTGACAGAGCCATTAGCGGCTCGAACTTTGTTTTGCGTACTTTTTAGTTTTTTTTCCCCTGAACAAGCATATTTAATTTATACTTGGAAAAACCTTTTCATTAAAAAAAAAAAAAAAGTTTGAGCCACATTGGTTAAAATGTGATAACCCTACAGAAACAGAGTCTGCTGTGGTCACTAAGTAGGAGGGTGGGGGGCAGTTGAGAGTGGGGGAACACTGCTGTAACTTTCCAGCAATGGGAGGGGAGGTTGGAAACCCCTGACATTTCTAGAGCTGTGAGTCTTTCGGACAGGATTAAGCTATGTATCTAAAAATGTTCTTGGAATTCTCACTGAACATGGACTACGCTGCTTTGATTTGTATAAAGTAGGAGCAGGTGCTGACCTGATCATCATAAATACTGTGGTTGCGCATGCGCGTGCGCGTGCGCGTGCGCGTGCGCGTGTGTGCGTGGGGGGGGGGGCGCGGAGAGACACTGGCCCCAACAAAAGGAAAAGGGGGAAATAAGGCTTTATACTCAGAAAGCAAAGTCTAAGGTGTAGACTAAGCAGCACAGGAGAGCTGTGGCTCGACAGGCAGGCTGTCCTCACCTCCCTGGGCTGTGTAGGAGCTGCAGGACAGCAAAGTAGCTCTTCTTGCATTTGATTTCCATGTCAAGAAACTAGAACTGTGCAGCAGGGAGCACTTTGATTAAATGACAGTGAGACTTTTTTTATTTTTTTAATTTTTGTATTTTGTATTTTTATTTTTTGGTTTTTTTTTTTTTGTTTTGTTTTGTTTTTTGTTTTCCCCGAGACAGGCTTTCTCTGTGTAGCCCTGGCTGCCCTGGAACTCACTGTGTAGACCAGGCTGACCTCGAACTCGGAAATCTGCCTGCCTCTGCCTCCCAAGTGCGGGGATTAAAGGCATGCGCCACCAACTCCCGGTGAGACTTTTTTTTAAAAAAAACTAAAAATTGTCACGTGCATATATCCAACATGACCTTTTATAGAAATAAACTTAAAACACAAGTTGTATGCTTTAAGAAATGCTTAAAGGCCAGGTGTTGTGGTGCACGCCTTTGATCCCAGCACTTGGGAACCAGAGGCAGGCAGATCTCTGTGAGTGAGTTCGAGGCCAGCCTGGCCTACAAAGCGAGTCCAGGACAGCCAGAGCTGTTACACAGGAAAAAAACTGTTTTGAAAAAAGAAGTGAATAAAGGGCCTGGAGAGATGTCTTGGTGTTAAAAGCTCGGGCTGCTCTTGCAGAAGACCTGGGTTAAGTCCCCAGCATCCACATAATGGCTCAAAATCACCCATAACTCCAGTTCCAGAGGACCTGATACCTTCTGATAGTCATGCGCACCAGGCACATGCACGGTGCACATACAGACATGCAGACAAAACACTTACACACTTCAAAGAAAATAAATATGTAAAAAATGTTTTAATAGACGTGAATAAAGCTGGTGGCTAGAGCCTATAATTGCAGCCCTCCGGAGGCTGGGGCAGAAGGATCAGCACGAGTCTGAGGTATGGGCTTCAGAATCAGACCCAACCTCAAAATAAAAATAAACAGATAGGTAGCTAGGGAGGGAGGTAGCTAGAGAGAGAGAGAGAGAGAGTGAGAGAGAGAGAGAGAGGGATCTAAGGACCAATTGTGTCTTGATGAAGCACATCTGACATCCACACACATGTCCCACCTGGTCTTTGTTGCTATGGCTTGTGTCTAAAGCTGAGGTCCTCACAGACCTCCAAAATATAGGCTGACACACTGAGAGACAAGCAAATGCCTTTTATCGTGGGTGGGAACTGCCTCTGCAACCAGAAGGGACCAAGTCCTGGGTGCTACACTCAGAGAAAGGTATCAGGCAGGACTAGGGGGATCTCTGCACTGGCTGATTTTTTTCTGGGATTCAGGGCACATGGGATGGGGTTCAGGAAGGATGAAACAGCATGTCAGATGTTGGTCAGGTGCACCTCTTTGTGTATGGTTTTCTTCATTGTCTTTGTTATTTAAATATACTGTTGTGTAAGTATGCAGACAGGAAGCCAGTTACCCAAAAGCTTGCCCAACAGCGGATAGGGTTTCACATATTCAGATGGGCTCCTGTTTGGAGATTGCTGTATATTTCAGTTTTGGGAACTACTGCTCGGTATTGTGTTCTCTGGGAAGAACATGGTGAGGTTTCAAAGGAAGCTGGGGGTTAGGGAAATGGCTTACTGGGTAAGAGTGCTTGCTGTACAAATAAGAGAATTAGGATCCAGATTGTGGGGGCCCAAGTCAAAAGCCAGGTTCTCCCATAACTCCAGCATAGGGAGGTAAAGAGAGGTGGAGCCTGGGAGCTCTCTAGCCAGCTCTCCTAGCCAAGATGCCTTCCTCTGGTCTCTGCACGTGTGCACAAGCATTTACACCTATACAGATAGCTGTGTATACACCCTCTACCCCTCCATCCACACACAGACACACTAAAAGAGAAATGGGACCATTCTGTATAAAGTGTCCCGAGTTTATAAATTGCTGTTTGGGCCTGCAACAGAAGATTTAGGTAATTCCTCATGCTCTTTGTCTCTTTCAAAAACATGACATTCTTGTGCTCAGCAGTGGGAGAGTGACTGAGCAAGTAGGAAGTACCTGTTGCAAGGTTCCTGCCAAGTTCTGCAAGGCTTTTAAGCTAATAGGTATCTCTGTGCACATAGAAATCTCTGCCCACCTGCCCTAGCTGTTCCTGAGACGTATGGGAGCCCCTCCTCCAAGGCTGGACCAGAGAACACATTGAGAAAAGTGTCTTCCTCCCAGAGTCAGGCAAGATGGCTCTCCTCTGAGTCCTTTTATGGCAGGTTTGTTTGTTTGAAGATTATATATACTATACTATACTATACTATACACACACACACACATATACATACAAGCACATAGACAGACACACACTTGAATACACAACACACATTCACACACTGTAAGTTGGAAGGATCTCAGACTTCCGACAAAATTTTAAAGAATACAACACATTATTTCAAAACACAATCCATTGTCACCTAATTCATCGCGACTGGCTCTGGTTTGCTTTTTGCTCTCTGAGACAGTTCATGAAGAGTAGGATTTTGGTAGCAATATCACTTTTGAGTAAATCATTTTGAGGGGTTATTCGTATGAATAAAACTTGGCAGTAATTGATTTTTGGGTAGTGTGGTCTCTCACTTTGACTACTGTTGTTTGGTCTTTTGCCGTGGCATCCCCGAACCTTCCTTGCTTTGGAAGCCTGATGAGCCGACACCTCAAATTCAGGGCGCACTTCAGTTAGACGTTACAACTTGGCTAATGCCAGCTTCTTTATTTGTATAATTTGCTGATTTCTCAGAGTCTGGTAAAGGCTTGTCTGTTCTCACTGACTGGGAAGAATCACTTGAAATCCTAGCTAGGCTGGTATGGTGCAGGTGTCTTGGCTTGAGTTCTGTGTCTGCACTTTCTCAGAAACTGAGGAAAAAAAGTAATGCTTCTCTGGACACCTAAACCTATCTTTCCCTCGTTTCATTCAAGTAACAGAACACTACAGACACATGACAGCCTGCGGCACGCGTGACATAAGAATGAATTCCAGGATTTATAATTGAACACTGAGAACCATGAGAGTGCACACACATGAGTGTGCCCATGATGTGTGTATGCACACATGCCCTCCGGTGACTTCAGAAATGGGCATTGGATATCCTGGAACTCCAGTTACACATACGTGTCATCGGCTGGATGTGAGTGCTGGGAACCAAACTCAGGCCCTCTATCAGAAAAAAAAAGCGCTCTTAACCACTGAACATTATATTTCTCTGCCCTCTAAGCTTGGCTCTTAACATGCAGATTAACACCCTAAGTAAATGCTTTCACGTTGACTCTTCTTATTTAGTACAAATGATCGGTTGAAGTAAGCGGGGGCTGGGTTTGGGTTCCAGCCAACAGCTCACGGGTCATCCCCCTCGGCTTTTAGTAGAGAACAGAGAAACACGAGAAAGAAAGCAACATATCCGTATAAGTTAATTAATTGATACTGCAAGCCTCAATCTCAGCCTAGAAGAGAAAGCAAGGTAAGCCAAGAAACTGGAACAATTCCCCACCACCCCCACCCCCCGCCGCCCCCATGCTATTCTGTGTGATCCACAGAAAATGGAGCCAAGACGAGGACAGTGGAGGGATTCGGCCCTAAAGAATCTGGGGGACTGAAGTGCTCAGAAGAAACAGTCCGGTGGAGGGCTTATGTGCTCAGAAAAAAACAGTCCGGTGGAGGGCTTAGGCACTCAGAAGAAACAGTCCGTGAAGTCCTGGTGAACCCGGGAGGGGTAAAACCGAAGAGAAGGCAGCTCATTCCATGGAAACCACAGCCACTGCCCCTCAGATCTTAAAGATCACTTACTAGTTTTCCCCAAGGCTGCCTATCTAGAAGTGTCTTACCAACATTACTTTTCAGCTGTTCCATAACAAGTTTTGGTGTGCCTATTGTCTCTGCTCCACCAGGGGCATTACTTTTGCACGAGGAGCCTGCATTATCATGACAAACTTCTCTGTTAATATTTTCCCCTCCCGTTTTGTTTTGTTTTTGTTTTTTTGCCTGAGGTAGGCAAGGTGGTTCGGCAGGTGTAGTCCATACAAGTCTGGTGATCTGAGTTCAATCCTGGAGCAAGCATGTACAAAGAGATGGACTCATCATCTCTAACCCCAGTGTTCCTATGGAGTTATCTCCAGAGTCTACGAGCCAACCGAAATGGCAGAAACAAGAGTCGTTGTTTCATAGACAAGGTGGAAGGAGGGAACTTACTCCTGAAAGTTATCCTCTGACCTCCACACATGTGTCCCATGCTCTTGAATTCGTCAAGCAATGGCAATAATAATAAGTAAACGTGAAACTTTTAAATTTTAAAGCAACTTCCTGTTTGCCTTCCTGGTGTATTCGTCTGTTTCTTTGGTCCATTTATTTATTGTGGTACACGTGGCTGATTTTCAAGGCTCTATTTTTAAGCTTGATATGGTTTGAAATTATTCTCTGGTCTGAGTCACATGGGTTGCTAGACATGAGTTCTGAGCCTGGGTGAGTGAGTTCATCCCACGACGTGAGCACTCCTTTTCTTCATCCAAGAGATGAGATGACATTCTGGCTCTGCAGTATGGGGCAACACTCTTTGTTCTTGTCATTCTCTACATCAGAACACAGGACAAGCCCAGTCTACCGGGGAGCTCTGGTAATAAGGAACGGCTCCTAAATGATTCCCAAGGATTTCCCTTCCTTATTTCAATCACAACGACTATATAAAGGGACACCATTGATTTCCAATCATCCCAAGCGATACATTGTTTAAAATCCTTTGAAACTTAAACTACATGTAAATGGACAACGTGTATCCTCTTTTTAGGGTATTTCCATAGCTTATGATGAAGGCTGAGATTTTATGAAAGGGGTTTGGGAAGAGTAGGGGAGAGCTGTCAACACTAAGGCACACTCCATAACCTTCAGATGGCATCCCTTGTTTTAACCAGCTTAGGGAACTGGTGACCCAAGACTAAATTCTTCCTGATGGCCATCTAGCCAAGATTCTGTGTCTCAAAACAGGCTGTAGACGTGCGGAGTCGAGCAAAGGCGGCTCGGCAGCATCCCAGGGTTTTAGAAGCAAAGTGAGTTGTTGTTCCTGGAGCCTAAAGAAGAAGGACATGAAAAGCCAACTACAAGAGTCCCCATGATAGACAAACGCATCGCCAGACATCCTTGTCAGCGTGACAGAGACTGTTTAAAAATCGCACAACTGCTCGTACCAAAAACCAGCAATCATTCCACAGCAGCCGCAATGACAGACACTCGGGGTTAGGAGACTGTATTTCCTCAGGTGACGTGTTTGTCTTCTGTAACGCATACATAAGAAATCCCAGATAAGAAAACCAACGCAAGGGCAGGCTTTTCCCCTTCTCCCAGGTTGCTAGGAAACAGGTGTTTCAGTTGAGTAATATTATATAGATGAGATGAATATCTGTCAACAGTCCCTTTCGCATCCATCCTGGGTCTTCCCACCAGGCGCTGGCACTACGACCTGACAGTGCTTTACAGGGAGTTCTGCCTTGGGCAGTCCTTTGTTTGGTGCTGGAACCCCTAGGTTCACCAATTCAGTACCACTTCCCATCCCCCAGATTTTGTGTGTATGTGTGTGTATAATATCTCTGATGTGTATGTGATACATATGTGTACATGGTATGTGCCTGTTTCCATCTAAGATGCTATGGGGACATATAGAAGACCGAGGACAGTCTTGGGTGTGGTCCTCACCTTCCACCCTGCTCTATGAGGATAGGGTCTCTTTGTTGTTCTTTGCTGCGTATGCGAATGGGTCAGGCGAGGTGGCCCCTGAATCTGTGTATTCTCCCTTCTCCGCCTCCCATTATCTTACCATAGGAGATCTTAGCTCACTGGGACATCTCTCCAGTCCACGGAAACCTTGTATTTTTAAAAGGCCATTTCTCTAAGACAATAACCAACACTGGCAATAGTTCAGACAGCTACCTAGCTGAAGATCGGTCTAGACAGACCTGCAAAATCCTCTACCAAAAAGGCAAAGGTCTGTGTTGAGAAGCTGGGTTAATTGTAACCAACTTAGGAGAGGAAAGGAGTGTTGAGATTGCCTTCCTTGCTCTCTCTCTCTCTCTCTCTCTCTCTCTCTCTCTGAGACAGGGTTTCTTATATCCTAGGCTCGCCTTAAACTCTCCTGCAGCAAAGGATGATGATCTTGGACTTCTAATCCTCCTGCCTCCTCCAGCTGCTGAGTGCTAGAATTACAGGCATGTATCAACACACCCAGCATGTACGGTGCTGGGATTGAACCCAGGGCTTTGTGGCTGCTTGGCTCCACTGACTGAGCAGCCCTTTCCCTGTGCTTTCTGCTGCCAGGAAACAACTTCTGAGGGAAACTAAGCTGCTTGGTTGCTTTAAACTCCTGTGGACATGGACAGTGGAGGTAGAGAATGATCTTCCATGGTCAGAGACAGCTGCCTGCTGCAGTCATTGCTGGTTGTAATTCCGCATAAATATATAAAAAATAGCTACTGTGGAAACCAACACTGATATTTTTCAGAGTCCCAGGAGGTCTGGTGTGAAGCAGCCAGGCTTGCTAGGGCTGTGTTCCTATGAACATCAGGCTGTTCCACAAGAGAGCCTCTAAATCCACTGAAAAGTTAGTATGAACACAACAATCCACTCACGTGACAGGATCACGTCATGTGACATTTTGTAAGAAAACTTTGATGTGCAACAAGCGTTGGGCTTGAGAAGGATAAACACCATTTTCTAATTGATGCCAGAGTTCAAACATCAGTCTGTGAGCATTGGCATTTACCACAATGATAAAGTTATTAATACTCTGTGGCCATATAATTATACACAGGAAATATTTTTAGTTTCCCTATTAAAAAAAAACTCACTGTCATTTTAAAATGAAAACCACTTATTTCTTTATCAAATATTTTTGCTAATCTCCCTTAGAGACTGGTCAAGGCTCTCTAACCAAAACCAAGCAGCACACTGTTAGAAGCAGAAAACAGAAAGGAGGTAACAGCAAAGCCCAGCTCAGACCGAGGGATTCGGATGCAAGGACGGGCAGCTGTCTTAGCTGGGACACCGTAGCCAAGCCCTGTGTGTTATTAATCATTCTACCAGTTCTCAAAGCACTGAACAGGCCAGTGCCTCTGACAACGTTAGCAAACAGGCTGATGTTACTCGGCTCACACCTGGGGGCAGCTCCAGCTTTCCGCCGCCGAGTGTCTTGGCTAGTTGGCCTCTGGTTTGGCTCCAGTGCTTCCTTTTATAACAATAAAACTACTCAGTAGGGTTCAGGACAGGGATATTTTCACAGAAGCCCCTGAACATTTCCACTAAGGAGAGTTTACATGCTGGCTCTGTATTCCTGGGTGTCAAATACGTGCATTATCTTTAAAAGAACCGCCACGCTTGCCTTCTGTCTTGCTGTCTGCACTTTTTACATGTAATTTGATTGTGGGGGGAAGAGGGGGTGTCTTGGATCCCCCTGCCCCCGGCTCCAAGCACCCTGTTACCAACAGCATTTGTTTGGTTAGTAATTCTATCTCGGCCTGGACTTTTCCCCATTCCAGGCGTTTGCTGCAGTGTGTGCATAGCTGCATCCCCATGGCAATGGGAAAACAGGATGCTGGAGACTCAAGAGGGGCCAGGGAGGATGAAACCCTACCCTCCTCTGGCCTCTCAGGAGGGAGGGGCTGGCTAATTTATATGTCAAGCGAAGAGATGTGGGGGACTTCAGATCAAAGGGGGTCATAGGGTGCTCTTGCAATGGGAGATATTTATTGTGTTTAATATAAATACGCATGTGCCCAAGGAAAGAGGTGGAAACCTTAAAAGGCATGTGGACTGTGGTTAGTAAACAGAAATAACACAACTGAAACAAGGCGCATGGCTAAAATTAACAAGCACTTTTAAAAAGCTGACTTAGTCTAAATGGAGCAAGCCGAAGCCTCGGCCTGCACAGAGAACACAGCTCACTGGGAAGCGCCGCTGCCGACTTCCGACTGCAAGTCTGAGCCATTCTGTCATGCCTCCTGGCTGTGCATGCAGAGCTTACCAAATGCATACTGGAAATTTCTTGGTTTGCTTCTTGGCTATACACATTTCATTATTAAGAACATTTGTTTCAGCCGGGCGTGGTGGTGGTGGTAGTGGTGGTGGTGGTGGTGCTCGCTTTTAATCCCAGCACTTGGGAGGTAGAGGCAGGGAAATCTCTGTGAGTTGGAGGCCAGCTTGGTCTACAGAGAGAATTCCAGGACAGTCAAGGCTACACAGAGAAACCCTGTCTTGAAAACATTGTGGGGAGGGAGAAAAAGAAAAAGAAAAAGAAAAAGAAAAAAGAGTTGTTTCATGCTAAGAACTGCCCACTATCCTGAGCTCTTACAGCACTGAGCCGACCAATTAGAGTGGAGGGCTTGCAAAGGAAGGAGGGGGCTTCCTGCCTGGGGACTCTATTAGTGAAGACAATTAATAAGCCTATCATTAAACAAATACAATGGAAATCAACTTTTACATAGTTACCTATTATTAGTACTAATTGAGGCCAGGTGAAACATAGATAATTGAACTTCACAGAGAGTCCAGAAATCTCTACTTAGCCAATAACTTCAAACTTCTCCCTCCTCTAACCAATTACTACAGGAGTTAACAAATGGGACAAATGGATTACATTGAATCCTGCTTCCCTAAAGAGTACCGCTGTGACGTTTTCATCGATGAACTCAGAACAGGAGCCAAAGATCGACTATATTCCAGAGATAAGTTACAGGGATTCCCCCAACAATTAAAACGGGAAAAATGGCTTTCCAAAGGGTAGCTTACGAGCAGGCTGTTTGTGGCACAGAATGGCTTTTCCTCACAAAACTAAGTTGTTCCTTGTGTTTGGGGCCCAAGGTCACCTACAGAAGGTCTTTGTGCGTAGGGTTCTCAGGTCTTAGCCAATCACTTTGAACCTAAACTCTTATCCTCCACACTGTAAGTTTTTCTCATCCATAAGCCTGAGGGTGTTTTGTTTTGTTTTGTTTTGTTTTGTTTTAATTGAAGTAAAATTAACATAGCTCCAAATTAACTTTTTCCCCCCTTTGTGGATGAGAGAGTAGGCTACACAAGTGCTATACCTCAGGACTACACCTTAAGCTTCAAATGGACCCATTATGTATAAGTATGTGTGTGTGTGTCTGTCTGTCTGTATGTGTATGTGTGTGTGTGCATGACACATGCAAGCACATGGAAAGATGGGAGGTTGGAAGCCAGATGTTTCCCTCAGTTTCTTTTCCACCTGATTCTCTACGGCAGGCTCTCTTACTAAATTTCTCCCTCCTAGCCACACTGGCCAGCATGGGGTGTGGGACCGACCCACCTGTTTCTGTCCCCCACAGCTGAGGTTACAGGCTTACGCGTCCACTCGTGGCTATTAGGTGGATTTCGGACTAGTGATCTCAGGTCCACGTGCCCCCAAATGAACCTTTTTAAAGTGTGTGGCTCCAGGATAAACAGAAGACTTCGTGGTTGTGAGTGTTTGCTGCTCTTGCAGAGGCCCCAGGTCCGGTTCCCAGCGTCCACAGGAGGTTTACAGCCATCCATAGGTAACCGAAGCGCCACAGATTCGGCACCCTCTTCTGACTCCCACGGTGCTGCCAGACACCCATGCAATGCATTCTCATACATGCAGACGGAGCGCTCATACACATAGAATAATCATAAATATACTTTTTGGTTTGGTTTGATTTGGTTTTGGTTTTCTGAGCAGGGTTTCTCTGTGTATCCTTGGCTGTCCTGGAACTCTGTAGACCAGGCTGGCCTCGAACTCAGAGATCTGCCTGCTTCTGCTTTCTTCCTAAGCGCTGGGGTTAAAGGTGTCTGCCACCAGCACCTGGCCATACATATACTTTCTAACTGCGAAATGTAGTGTAGTCACAGGACTGTACAAGCGTGACTTCTTCCTAATTTCAAAATGTTTTCATGGTTTGTGAAGGAGACCCCTTTTGGGCTGACAAATGGCCATCTCCTTCTCCCACCTCCAGTCCCTAGTAAACACCTGCCTGCTTCCTATCTCCATGGATTTGCTTATCTGGATGTATCACACAAATGGGCTAGTGTCCCAGGCAGCGCTCTGTGCCTGACTTCTCTTGCTTAGCAGACATGTTCAAAGCCCTTCTCCATGTTAATGCTTCATTCATTCATCTTCGTGGCTGAGTGATATTCCATTGTGAGGGTAACTACTGCTATTGACTAATTCACTAGTTGGTGGGCACTCAAAGGGTGCCTATCTGTGAGTTGTGCTGACAATTAAAATAAGATTTTTTTTTTCACTCGGATTTTCTCTGATTCCTGTGCAAACCGGAAATGGTGTGGCACGGAATGTGGACATGAATTTGGGAAGCAGGGTTCTTCTGTGGCATGGGAGGCTCTTTTACACCCTGGGGCTGGGGCATCCATGAAGACCACTTCAGGGTCCCAGCAATGGAGATAATCACAGTCCCCAGAACACAAGGGGCAGGCCAGGGAGAACCAGGGCTACTTCCTAGTCTGAAATTAGACGCCCAGAGACGAGTCTGTGGCAAATCAATAATAGAGCCAGGTTCTGTGGGGAAGTCTGTAACCCTGACATGGATGTCCCCCAAAATAGGACCCCCATACCTCACTGTACTGGCTAGTTCTATGTCAACTTGACAGAAGCAAAAGTCATCAGAGAGGAGGGAACCTCAACTGAGAGAATAAGATTGGGCTGTGGGCAAGCCTATAGGATGTTTTCTTAATTAGTGATTAATGCAGAAAGACTCATCCCATTGTGAGTGGGGCCATCCCTGGGCTGGAGCAAGCCATGGGGAGTGAGCCAGTAAGCAGCACCCTCCATGACTTCTTCATCAGCTCCTGCCTCCAGGTTCCTGCCCTGTTTGAGTTCCTGTCCTGACTTCCTTTGATGATGAACAGTGATGTGGAAGTGTAAGCTGAATAAGCTCTTTCCTCCCCAAGTTGCTTTGGTCACGGGTGTTTCACCGCAGGAAGAGAAACCCTGACTGCACACTTGCCACCACCCCCCCTCCTGTCTTAGTACTGGACCCCTCTCTGCCTTTCATGATCTTCAACCCTTGCTCCCACCCTCCACCTTTGAAACCCTCACACCCCATCCTGCTTCACCCCCCATGCAATGCAAACATCTCATGTCCTGTACCCCACACTTCCTACACACCTATACCCCCTACCCAGACCCCAACCCTCCCACACCCCACATTTCATGCCCTCTATTCTGTTCCCAACCACTTGCACACCCATACTTCCATGCCCTCGACCCTCTTACACCCCCACATCCTCATGTCCCCAACTCTGTACCCCACACCACACCCTACACCTCCATACCCCTTACCCTGTGTACACCCTGTATCCCCACACCCTCTACCTGATCGAAGCATGCCCCATTGTCTTCCACCTGGAGCCCTTCCCACATGCTTATCTCACACAGGTGTGCTCTGTCCCCCGCATCTGCTTCGAGACTCACATAGCTTCGGTACCCTGATCCCTCACCAGGACCTCACATGTTCATATTCCAAAGACAAGATCGTCCCTTGCAGGAATCAGTCAGACCAGCACCTTCAGTTCAGTTCTGCCATTGCCCGATACTCCTCACCTGAAATAAGCATGAACTCTAAACATCCCTGTTTTTTCAGCTTGACACATATGCATACATGAAATATCTTGGGTCTTCATTTGCATGCATGATGTATGAAAAATATAGACATAAGTATATAAAATAATATATATTCATTGGTTAGTTTTATTAGTTCTATAAATTCCACTGTAAACAAAAAAAAATTGCCAACAGATCATTTTTCCAAGTCCACTCATACTGGACACCAACATTTCAATGTTCATCATAGATTATAAAAATTTATTTAATTTTCCTGTTTTGTTTCCTGCACTTTCACAGGCACGCTTTATGGGTGTGGCAATTTCTAGTCTTCTGGCCTTCAGGCATGGGGCTGTCCCGGCAAGGACGCCCTTAGGGTTGCTGCTGCTCAGGAAAGCCTAGAGACAGAATTAGGAAAGCAGGAGATGAAACCTTCCATTTTGCTCACTCTGTCTCCAGGGAACAAAAGTGGTTGTGGGTTTGAGTGGTTTTTATGCTCCAAGAAGTAGGGCTGTTCTGGAAGTTTCCAAGTGTGTGGAAGCCCGGGAGTTCTAGCTATCCTGTCTTGGGGAGAAACTGCTCTTGCTCACGTGGGCTGTCCTGTCACAGGTCCCAGGGTAAAATGCTACAGGACTTTCCCCCCACGGCTGCCCAACATGGAGTCAGACCACCCTGTTGCGCATGTGCAGCAGCCATCGCACACAGCCATAGTAGGGCTTCTGCTCCTGGTGCTGGAACTAGAGGGAACTCCGGTGGAGAGGTGGGAGAGGAACAGGAAGTGGTAGGTAGTTGTAAATGTATAAAAACTAGGATCCACAAATGACAAAAAACACAAGGTAACCTTTTTAAAGCTTTCGAAATAAATGCTCAGCCAAATAGAGTAGGGTTAAAGGTGTGTAAGAAAGAAGGCAGCTTGAAGAGATGCAGGGAAACCTCTAGCAGTGACTGAGTTCTAGCAAAAGCCGTCAGCATCCTTTCAGCTTTACCCGTGGGCTATGCCTTCCAATAATGCCAAGGCCGAGAGCAAGCCTCTGGAGTCATTTGTAGAACGTTGGCTTGTGGAGTCCTGGAAGCATGGCTTACTCCTGTATAGACAGACACACAGTAGTGGGGGTGGGGTGAGGATGGGGGTGGGATGTCGGGATGACTGGAGGCTATCTGCTCCCCAGAAAGTCAGAAAGGAAGTGGAAAGGTCCCAATGGGGTGTTAGGCACGTGACCCAGGACTTTATGGGGTGAGAGCAGGGAGTATTGTCATTTTGAATCTCCTTGGAGCAGGTGGCCTCCTTCCCGTGTACAGCCCATGTCTGGCCTGCCAACTTCGGTCTGCTGTTTCAAGCGGGAAACGAGGAAACCGGTTCCAGTAAGCAACTGAGGCTGGCCCAGGTGGCTACATCCCAGGAGAAGAGATGCTGCAGCAACCTAGCTGATTCATGAAACACTCGATTGACCTCGCTTATCATATTAAAGATTCATAATATCTTCCAGGAGAACACGAACGTCTAAGTGAACATTTTTTTTTTAAAGACTTTATTTATTATTATAATAAGTACACTGTAGCTATCTTCAGACACACCAGAAGAGGGAGTCAGATCTTGTTACGGATGGTTGTGAGCCACCATGTGGTTGCTGGGATTTGAACCCTGGACCTTCGGAAGAACAGTCGGGTGCTCTTACCCACTGAGCCATCTCACCAGCCCCCCTAAGTGAACATTTTTGATCTCCGTAAACTCAGAAAGAAAGAAAGAAAAAAGGCGACATGAAAATTTTGCGGTGGTGGCGCACACCTTTAATCCCAGAACTTGGGAGGCAGAGGCAGGTGGATTTCTGAGATCGAGGCCAGCCTGGTCTACAGAGTGAGTTCCAGGACATCCAGGGCTATACAGAGAAACCCTGTCTCGAAAAACCAAAAAAAAAAAAAAAAAAAAAAAAAAAATTCATGTCAGCCTTGACTTCGTGAAGGTTTCTAGATCAGTTTCCCTTTTACCTACTTGGCTGTGGATTGTTGGCTTTGATGACAGGGTCACCTGTTTGGGTACTTCCTGTGGTGCGATCCATGGGACATTCCACCTGACATTTGCTTATTTAGTTTCTGGTGTTAGGGATAGAAGAGTTGGGGGACTGTGTTTGCGGGTCTCTCATTTGAGGTTCCTCCAGTGAGTTTGGTGTGTGTAGCTGAGTTCTGGTGTGTGTGCAGTGTGGATCGTAGGTGTATATAGTGTCCACACCTAAGTACACCTGTCACTTGGGCCCCAGGTCACTGGGCCCTAGGTTTCTGACCCTGAAGCTCTGGGGTGAGCAACATATGCTCTTCTGATATGTTTCGAAGGCATAAGGCACTCCTGGCCTCAGGGTCTCATGACAAATGGCTGGATCTACTGCTCGGAGTATCCTGGTACACCCTGGGGACATCCATGCCTGGAACTGGAGGGGACACAATCCTAGGACATCTCACCTGTACTCGAATGCTTTACCAGACTCAATAGACTTAAGACTCAATGGACTTCTCTTTTTGAGTCTTTAACAATAGGAATGATTTCATAAGAAATAGTATTTTAAAAAGTCAGGTGCAGTGGAGCTGGAGGGGTATCTTTGAATTGGAACACTTGTTGCTTTTCTAGAGTTTAGCTCCCAGCACCTACACCAGGCAGCTCCCAACTACCTATAACTCCAGCTCAAGGGCTTGCCACACCTTCTCCTGGCTTCCAGAGGCACCTGCACGCATGTTGCGGGTGCTCTCTGTGTCTGTGTCTCTGTCTCTCTCTCATACACATACTTGCATAAGTAAATAAATCCATATAACTTTAAAAAAAAGAAACCCACTTATGGTAACATACACCCATGAGCCCAATGTTCAGAGGCTAAAGCAGGAGGATCATAGACAGTTTGAAACCAGCTTGGACTACATAGTAGAACCTGACTAAACAAACAAACAGCATTAACGAAACCCAACAGGGCTAGAGAGACAGCTCCGTGGTTAAGAGTGCTGCTGCTCTTCCAAAGGGCCCAGGTTCAGTTTCCAGCACTAGCATGGCAGCTCACAACTGCACTGTCTATAGCTCCAGTTCCACAGGATCTGACACCCTCACACAGATATGCATGCAGGCAAAACACCAATGCACATAAAATAAAAACAAATACATCATTTAAAAAAAAACCAAAAAACAAAAAAACAAAAAACCCAAGCAAACGAATTCTCCACAGGCTCTGAGAGAGGTTTTGTTTCATAGCCCAGTGCCCTAGATTGCTTTCTATTGCTGTGGCCTAATGCAACATGGTAAGGAAAGGGTTGATTTGGCTTGCACAGATCACATCCACGCCTGAGGAAAATCAGGCCAGGAACTTGAGCAAGAATTTGGAGGCAGGAACCAAAGCAGGGCCCACAGGGGAGTGTTGCCCACTGGATTGCCTTTCATAGGCCCTAAGACCGCCTGCCCATGGGCGGAGCCACCCACCATGGGCGGAGCCACCCACCATGGGCGGAGCCACCCACCATGGGCTGGACCCTTCCATGTCAATCATTAATCAAGAAAATGTCCTCAGGGGCTGTTTACAGGACGGATGGAGATATTTTCTCAGCTGAGGTTCCCTCTTCCCGGATGACTCCGTCTTGTGTCAAGTTAACAAGAAACTCACCAGCATGTCACGGGAGATGACCTGTTGCATATTTACAGAATCCTCAGACAGGATCAGACATAAACTGGGATTGGTCTTCAGGAATCAAACAAAGCACAGCGGGCTGGACGGGGCTTGTCTGCACTGCATTGTTCTTGTCAGTGGGTTGTTTTCGAACCAGCAAACAAGGCAAGCAGGCTAAGGGGTGCTGCCTGCCCCTTTGTGCAGTCCAATCCGCTTACCCCCCACCCCCAAGGTGTTCTTTCTTTCTATACTTCAGAGTGCCACCCACGTAAGCAGCATAGTTCTTAATCCTCATCTTCCATGGATTCCCCCCCAACCCCGCCCCCCCCTGCATTCAGGAGCCACGCCCATGTACCAGCACTCCCTACTGAAGATCCACTGAGGCTTCTCCCAAGAAGAGGATAAAGACAGAATGCGGAACTGGTCTCCTTCCCAGGACTAGGTCCTGCTCTGGGTCCCTGGGGACAGACTATCTGTCTAATCTTCCAAATAACCAAATGTAAATAACATCATTACTCTTCGTTTATAGAGGAAGAAATCACCACTCCAACAGTGGCCAAGTCAGGGAAGACAATGGGTGACACGGGTACTAAATGCAAGGAGCTGGCCACATCTGGACTGGCTGGCTTTTCTGCCTTACCACTCATGCTATGGGCTTCCTGTCCAGAGGGAAAGTCCTGCCGCTGGCCCTTACCAGGTGTGCCATCACGTCGAGAGTGCCAAAGTCAGTACGGGAATTCCAGTGATGTTAAATGTCCACTAAACAGATCCTACAGTGCTCGAAGTCCCACTTAGAGAGGATGCCCAGGCCTTCATGTTGGTGCCTCGCACCCTGGAGTCCACAAGCAGTTCTCCTGTCTTACATTGTCTAGGTTTTGCTGTTCTGGGGATGGAACGTGGGTCTCATGCAAGCTGGGGAAGGACAACGCAAGGGTCAGCCTTCTTTACTCAGGTAATGTTCAGATTGCGTCCTCTGCACCGCTCCTGAGACATCGAAGATGGATCAAGATGGTTTTCCACCTTGCATCAGCTACACTGTGTTTCCCCATGAAGTCTTTAAAGTCGGGGATCCAAGAACAAGTCAACTTGACCTTTCCTGAGGAACAGGCTGGTATGGGCTTAATTTAGTATCACTACTCCACAACTCAACAAACCTTCAGCTTCAACACAACAACAGTCAAGCTTTTGCAAAGGGGTAGGGTAGAAGGGGGAAGGGGTGGGGAGAACACCAAAGCTAAGCCACATGGGGGTGTGATAGCCACGGGGGGCCTACCTGCACCCTGCTAGGGGGCTGGGTTCCTCCCTATCTCTGCCTACCCATCAGCCCTTCAGTTTCCTTCCTGCTCATCAGGAATTCCCTGTTCTTCCATTCCACGCTGGCTCAGATGGTTCCTGGGTCTGAAGGGTCCACAGTGGTCCCAGATCCAAGGCATTTTCAGCTCTCCTCCTCTTCCCTGGCTGGCACTTTGCCTTGCATGTTAAGAGGGAGATAATTTTGTTTTCTCCTCCTGGCTGTTTTCCCACATTCCATTTCGAGCTTAGGCCAGACAAGGCTGTCTTTCTCCTCTTTGTGCTTCAGGTGGAGAGTAAGATCTTTAGGACAGACTCTACGTCCCCTCCCTGTCTCTAGCCTGTCAAGCTTCTACGCAAGCCTGGCAGGCCTCCTTTGCTTCTGGGTGTTTTCCAACTGAGCCTCTGTTTCCTCTGCCTCTCACACAGGATCACAGACTTTCAGAGGCAAGCAGGAATCCTTTCATTTTCTGTGAGTGGACATCAGGAGTGAGCGCTTCTCTAGCGTCCATAGGAGGGCAGGGCATCTTGACAGTGAAGTTTTAAACTTGGCTCATTTCATTGTAAAGTAATCGCCACCTGACATTTCTATAATCCCGATGGAATTTCAATCACAGAGTTCTTGCTTTTAATTATAAGGTGTGCATGGGGGTGCTTTCTGGAAGCCTCTGTATGCGTTCTGTGCCTGGATCAGGATGAAGTCAGCACACTGGATCCCTGTGCATCAGGTGAATGTGGTTGGATGGTGATGAGGGGTGCGGCTTCGGTTGTGGTCGATATCTCATGTCAAATGGCCACATGATCTCCAAGCATTCGAATGTGCCTGCATATGTCCTCTACTCTCTGCAATAGCTTCGCCTTCCTTTAGGAATATTTTTCTTCACATTGGTGTTTCTGAAGATGAGGCCAGAAAGGAAATCAAAATGTAATTTGGGGGGACATCTATATTTCCTGGACCACTTGGTGTTTTCTCCCTTTAAACACTGCAGCCTCCTGGAGTGTTTCGGGGAGGTGGGTGGCTGATTCTCCGTCGCCAGTGTTACTCAATTTCTTTATCTGAGTAATGGGAAGGGAGACTAGAACATGCTGGCTCTGTCCCCATTGTGTGTGTGTGTGTGTGTGTGTGTGTGTGTGTGAGAGAGAGAGAGAGAGAGAGAGAGAGAGAGAGAGAGAGAGAGAATGTGTGTGAGTGTGTGTGTGTGCATGCAGGTGTGCTTGGACCTTTATGTTCTTCCATCTGGAGGTCAGAGGTCAAATACTATTTTTAAATTTTTTTCTTCATCTTTTTATTTTATTAAAAAGGTTTCGTTTCTTTTCTCTTTTGAGGCAAGATCTCCAGGCTAGCCTGGAATTCTCTATGCAGACCAGGCTGAACTCAGAATCACAGAGATCCCCCTGCCTCTGCCTCTCTAAAGGCACACATCACCTCATTCAGCTTTCCCTTCTGTTTTGAGATTGGGTCTCTCACTGAAGCTGGAGCTCTGGTAGACTGGCTGCCTGCCGGGAGCCTCTGGGCCATCTCCTGACTTTACACCCTCAATGCTGTGGTTACAGCTGCCCTTTACCGTGCTGATCTTGTTATGTGGATGTTGGGGATCCGAACTCAGATCTTCAGGTCCTGTAGTCTATTTTGAAGGCCAATGCTCTAATGCCTATTTTGATAAGAGGGCAGCTGGGTTCACCATCTGTCACTCTGCTGATCACCACAAGCATGCGCAGTCCACTAGAACACCCTTCCTCTTTCCCGCCGATCCTTCTAGATCCTTCTGTCGGTCTGATGCGTCCTAGCAGCCGCCTTTCCCTATTCAAACCTCTAAACAGGCTCTCAGGACCACATCTGTGTAACCGCCAGGACTTTAAAGCAGTCCGTTTCAGATGCTCCCTCCGATGCTTGGTTTTGAGGGACTCAGCAGTGTGTGGCCCCCCCTCCGCCTCCCCAGTCCACATCCTCTCAGCCCAGATTGGATCCTGCCAATGGGCCTCAGGCTGCTTACCTCTGAAACACAGCCCGGAGTCACCCAGGACTCTTGTGCACAGTCACCCCTGCCCTTGGGGTCTGGAGTGGGCAGGTGCTCAGAATCAACATCTGGACAGAGAGAGGTGTCAAAGCTCTTCACTGGTCATCACTTTGCTATAGCTTGGCTTAGAGCTCACTGTGGGATGTTCTTATTGTTTATTTCTGCCAACCCCCCCTCCCTTTTGTACTAGAAAATACATTTTGAAAATCCTCATGATGACTTCGAGATTCACCTATCATACTATGAACCACACAAGATTTTAGAGTGCCGCGGAGCTCCCAATCTTCTGCCGACTATTTTACCCCTATATTTAATTTAAAACCTTTTCTCTTTCTGTTGGAGTTTGGATTGGAACTCGGGACTTCCTTCATGTTAGGCAAGCATCCCCCCTGGAACTACACACCCATCCCATCCCTTCCCTTGATTTTTGGAATTCCTTCAGTGACGTCACTTCCTCCAGCTTGCTCAACTGTTCTTATGCCTGTATTGACAGCGGAGGGAGGTAGGGTAGGCAGCCTCCTTGTGTTAACTACCCCAGGAGACACCTTGGATGCGCTGGTGGGCTCTGGGATGTAGCTTCAAGCTCTGCCACTGTGTCTGATCTCAGTTGTGGTCATGAATGCGCAAGTGTGCAGATGTATATTTGAATGTATTTGTGTTTGTCTTTTGGATTTTTTTGAGTCAAGGTATGATTATGACCTTGTGGCAATCCTCCTATCCCAATCTCCTGATTGGATCTGAGCCTACACACAGCTTTCTATTGAAACTGTTACAGAAATTTCTAGGTCCTTGCTGGGCCTAGGAGGAATGACCGAAAGGCATGTCTATTTTCCAGATGCCAGGAGGTGAGACTGGCTTCCTTTTTTCCTTTCTGTTTTTAAGGTTTATTTATTTTATGTGCATAAATGCTTTGTCTAAGTAGATAGATGATAGATAAATAGATAGATAGATAGATAGATAGATAGATAGATAGATAGATAGGAGGGAAAGGAGGGATGAATGGACAGACGGATAGATGGATGAATGGATGGGTGGGTGGATGGATGGATGGATGGGTGGATGGATGGATGGATGGATGGATGGATGGATGGATGGATGGATGGGTGGATGGATGGATGGATGGATGGGTGGATGGATGGATGGATGGATGGACCACATGAATCCCTGGTGTTCTCAGAGGTCAGAAAAAGGCATCAGAACCCCTGGAAGTGGAGTTACAAGTAGTTGTGAGCTCTCTTGTGGGTTCTGGGAAGTGGATGCAGGCCCCTCTGCAAGAACAACATTGCTCTCACTGCTGAGGGCATCTGTGAGGCTGGTTTCTTCTAATGTTCCTAGAAAAGAGGAAGCCTGCCAAGGATGTCATCATGTCTTCCGGACAGAATCATTCCTCTAAGTATAGAATTAATTCGAGACTTCCTGCTGGAAAACACCTTTTGGGGGAGGGGCAGTTAGCACATTCCTGCACTTTCTTCTGGAAGTTTCCTCCAGAGATTGTGCTTTCAGCTTCCCCCATACAAGGCAAGGACTTTGCCACAGAGCTGCAGCCCAGCCCTGACTCCAGGCTTATCTATTTTCTCACTTGAGTTTGAATTGTGCTATAAAACCCACACATCCCAGCTCTCCCTCTCTCCCGGCACCCAGTGACCTCTGGTCTACTTACTGTCTCTGCAAACTTGTTTGTTCTAGATATTTCACCTACATAGAGAACAGCTAATGCTATGCCTCAATTTGGTTGGGTTGCAGAACCCGGATAGGAAGTCAAAATATTTCTGAACAATTTGTAAATTTTCTGTAAAAGTATATAAATATATATAAATAATGAGATTAACATTTATATCCGCAACAGGCATTGGGTGAAGTAGATTAACCTCCACAGGGTGGGCAGACCTCACCTGATCGTTCAGAAGAGAAAGACTAAGATTGGTCTTCTTGTCAGGGGCCCTGTAACTTTCCAGTTCTGGGCTCTGGACCCTGCCTCACTCAGCCAGCTAGTTCATGAGCCAGTTGTTTAAATTTAATGTCTGTGTCACCTGCCCTGCCCTGTGTCTCTGGCCACCCCTGACTATCTCTGCTACTGAAACAAACACTGAAGATACTCAGCCTGTAAAGAGAAAGGGCTCTCTTAGGCTAACAGTTGTAGAGTATTCTACTTCACATAGAGTGGATGGTCCCATGACTGTGGGCCTGTGGCACTCAGGACAATGTTCCAGGAACACGCGGCAGAGGAAGGGACCCAACTGCTAGAGCACAAGAAAAAGCAGACAAAGGGGCTGGTGAGATGGCTCAGTGGGTAAGAGCACCCGACTGTTCTTCCGAAGGTTCAGAGTTCAAATCCCAGCAACCACATGGTGGCTCACAACCATCCGTAATGAGATCTGACTCCCTCTTCTGGAGTGTCTGAAGACAGCTACAGTGAACTTACATATAATAAATAAATCTTTAAAAATAAAGAAAGAAAGAAAGAAAGAAAGAAAGGAAGGAAGAAAGAAAGAAAGAAAGAAAGAAAGAAAGAAAGAAAGAAAGAAAGAAAGAAAGAAAAGAAAAAGCAGACAAAGAGGGTGGTCCTGGGGTCTCAAGTCTAATGTTACATCCCAAGTGATGAGAAGACCTCCACCTCTTGAAGACTTTACCATCTCCCAGTAGAGCCAAGGTGGGGACTTTGGCATGTTGTTGTAGGCCTTTGGAAGATATTTCAATATTTACTTGTACAAGTTTATCAGACTCTGGCTGTGGTGCCCTGCATGTGTAGGCTCTGGTCAATCCTTTAGCATGTGTTGTTGCTTACATCTCTGCATTCTGAGTCTTCCTTCCCAGGCCCTTGTTCCCAATACTCACCCCAGATCTCATGCGGTCCTTCAGCAGAGGCTCGTGGAAACCTGCTTGCAGGCTCAAACTCATTGGTTTAGGACCCATACTCTCATCTGGTAGGGCTGGATAAGAACCAGTCACTGTGTGCCTCCTCGGGCCTCTGTCCTTCCTAGTGGTGGTATGTTCTTTAAAGATTGTTTACTTTTTAAAAGCTGGGCAGTGGTGGTGCATGCCTTTGATCTCAGCACTAAGTAGGCAAAGGTAGGCAGAGTTTGAGGCCAGCCTGGTTTACAGAGAGAGTTCCAGAGCAGCTAGGACTACACTGAGAAGCACAATGTCAAAACCAACCAACCAACCAAACAAACAAACAAAGAGATCCATGCATTTTCAGTTTACATGTTAGCGTGTCTTGCATGCTTATACGTCTATGCACCATGCATGTTCAGTGCCTGAGGAAGGCAGAAGAGAGCTCTGGGCCCCTGGAACGGGAGTTACAGATGCTTGCGAGCTGCCATGTGGGTGCCAGGAACTTAAATGGAGTCCCTTGGGAGAGCAGCCAGTGCTCCTATCTGCTGAACCATCTCGCCAGCCTCTTAAAGATCATTTATTTGATGTGTACATGATGTGTGCATGAGGGAATTATGTAAGCTATATGTATGCAAATATCCTTGGAGGCCAAAAGAAGGCATCACATTCCCCGTATTACAGTGGTAATGAGCAGTTGTGGAGTTGTTGGGACTCGAACTAGAATGTTCTGAAAGACCACCCAGTGCTCTTGACTGATGAGACATCTCTCCAGCCCCCAGACCCCGTGTTAATGAAGTCAGTCTTGGGTCACATCAACCCTGTTTTTCTCATGAAAAGTTGTTTTCTGGGCACTAGCAGCTGGTGTTACTGAGGTTTTTTTCAGGAGACACTTCACTGGTGGCTGAGTCTTGCTTCTATCATGAGCCAGTCTTGAAAAGCACCAAGTTTTGGGGGCTTGGAGAATATTACCTCCACAGGAATGCCCCATGCCCCCCCTCCCCCCCCCCGCCCCCAGGGGACCACAAGGTCTAGACTGGACAAGTGTCAGCTCTGTTGGCTCCAAAGTCTGTAAGTGAGACAATGTGTCACTGTGTGTGGCTGCTGACATCTGAATGGGCATTGACCCCCTGTGCACCGGCACCCTCGGTTCTGCTTGTTCAGTCCTGAGATGTGCTTGTGGCTCTTTCCTGATTGCTGATAGGCATTTGTTGCGTGTCTGCTGAGTCGGGAGAGCACGGGCTGCATGCAGAGTTGCCCTGGTTTGAATCCCAACTCTACCTCGTGTCTCCAAAAGATGATTCAATATCCCCAGGCTTCTTTGTAACTTTAGAATGATTTAGTAGCTCGTTTATTGAGGGAAACAGGAAGAGTATTGGCTCAGAAGGGCCTCTTTCAATGAAGAAGCATTAAGTAGCGTGGGCTGATACTTAGAGCTCACATGGTATGGGGCTTGCTTAGCATGCTCCAAGTCTCAGTTTTGAATCCCCAGCAGCACATGAATCCATCTTGGCAGTGCCTGTAACCCAAACACTTCTGAGGTAGAGTTCAAAGTTATCCTCAGCTACATATTGAACTTGAGGTCAGCCTGGACTAAAGTCTGTCTCAAAAAACAAAACAAAATAAGAAAAACGCAGTACAAAACAAGTACTCAGTGAACAGAGTATGACTTTAATGCTAACACTGCGGAGGACAGAAGCAGATCTCCAGTCTGAGGCCAGTCCAAATGTACACAGAAAGACCCTGGAAACACACTGCATACATGAATGCTCGAGAGAACGTTTGTGTGCACTCGCGAGCACAGCTAGGGCAGAACGTGGGGGGAAAAGTGCATTTATTTTGTAAGGCATAAAATTGTGGTATTTCTAATGGCCAATTATATGACATATTCTTCTTATCTATTTCTTCATTGTAGAATTTTATATGCGGTAGAAATCTTACCTTAAACTAGGTCCTTGTAAAAGAGATAACGTTGAGTTGGGCAACATAAAATTGTCAATTTTTAGGTTAAAAAGATGGCCAAATGTAGGCAACTCCATTGGTTTTGCTTAATATTCCTCTCAAGCAATGTTTTTAGTTGTATTCCAAGAAAAAAATAAAAAAAGCATCCCATGAATGACGGGTCCACGATCTGCATTATGCCATCAGTGTAGACTGCAGTAATTATCAGCGCCAGCACTAATTTTGAATAGTCAAATTATGCTCTGTGTCTATGCATCCTAGAGCTGAACAGTACCTAAGAGATCATTAATCTAACGTCATTTTTAAGATATGGAAATAGCAGCTCAATGAGGTTAATCACACATCCCGGACTGGAACTCCTATGTTTTTGATTTCCAATTCAGCGTTCACTGGTTTTGTGCAGCGTCCTACGGCAGTGTGCACACAGAACAGCTTGATTGTAGGGAGCCCGGGTGGCTGTCGCATTTGCATGAAAAAAGAGCCGAAGAAGCTGCAGTTGTACTGCAGAGTAAATAACACCTAAATGGAAACGCTCGCTGCTAAAATATTAAACATTCGCTTGGTAGCGCCACTCAGTTCGTCACTCCTTAGGACATACGTGTTTGAGGACGGCTCTAGGCAGGCTGTGTGTTTTTGCTGTATTCTGCCTTCCTCGTTCCTGAAACAGTGAAGCCACACCCACCCACACCATACAGATTGGAGAAAAGAGCTCCAGGCTCTTCGCACTGGTCCCCTTTCTACCTCCAAGACAGCCCAGCAGTGGCTATGGGCCAGGTGACAGCTAAGCTTGCCCAGGAGAACCGGTTAGAAACTTGCAGGTGTCCAAAACTCCTGCTTAGGAAGCGTCACGTCACGTAGCCGGGTGGTGGTGGCGCACACCTTTAATCCCAGCACTTGGGAGGTAGAGGCAGGCGGATTTCTGAGTTCGAGGCCAGCATGGTCTACAAAGTGAGTTCCAGGACAGCCAGGGCTACACAGAGAAACCCTGTCTCAAAACAAGCAAACAAACAAAAAAAGGAAGCGTCACTCTTGTCGAATCGGAATGTGAGCACGCCCATCTTATTCCTGAGTGAGGGGGAACATGTCTAACTGTAACCGCTGTCCTCATCCCCAGGAAAGCACTAAATGGTTGGGCCTTCTCTTGAACCTGTGCACGTGCTGGCTGGTGAGGCAGCCATCCTCACACTTTAACACAATTGGTCTCCCCTCTTGGTGACTGGTGCAGGCGGTAAGCTAGACAAATATAACATCCCAGGGCTGGAGAATCCTCCATGGCCGGTCAGTCGGGACAGAAAGGTGTCCCTCAAACGGTCGCTTAAATAATAGATTAATGCTCAGCTACGGTGTGCACAGGCAGACACGGGTGGGGGGATGGGGGGAGGAGACTACATGTCTTCTGCATCCACAATGGCTACTCTGCATTTCTGTTCGTGGGAGAATCTTTGAGTAAGTCTCCAGTCTCCCTTTCTCATTCACAGCATCTTACTACACAGGGTGACGCCAGGATGGGGCCAGTGGATGAAGGAATGTGTATACTGTGACATGACTCTGTAACCGGGCAAGGTGGACCTGCGTAATGGAAAATGAGTGCTATCATCTGCCACCAATTTGTGAAATGACATTATTAAACATTCGCTTAGCTGGATGAAAGGGTCCCCCTAGCTGGTGAGCTTTTGAAATAGAACACCCCCCACGGGGTGCAGCAGGACCAGCCTCTGAAGTCATTACCACCCATTAGCAGCTGGGTGTGAATTGGTTCATCAGCTCTGGGCCTTGAGAGTGGCCTGCAGGCCTGGGTCTGGTTAGTGATGGGAAGCAGCCACACCTAGGTTCAGCAAACACCTTTCAGGGAAGAGAGCCAGAGAATTTGGAGAGGAGAGCTCTGACAAACCCCCACTGGCTTTTCAAGGCTTCTCTAATCAGGAGCCTGTTCTTGAGACACCCCCACCCCCACCCCCCACCCCCAAGGCCAGGGCTATTCATTTACCAGTGAGCATCTGCTTTCCCATCCACCCTGTTAAAAAGAATTGCTTAGAAACTGTCCAACAGGGGCTGGTCTGCAGAACACTCAATCAACGCAAGATGGGACAGCTTGGCTTTGCAAAGCCACTCAGATCCCTGCATGGTGTGATGTCAGCAGCTGCCTCTCCCTGGAGCCCTAGCTCCTAGTCAGACTATACCTCCAATATGGGTTTATGTGTACATATTTGCCTGTTTGTGTGAGTACACATGTGAGTCTGCATTTCTGCATGTGTGGGTCTTTATAAGTGAGTGTTTTTGTATATAGACGGAGGAACCATTTGGTATCCAGCTATTTAAATGTCTGGGGAAAGAATGGTCTCAGGACAATGTTTTTGCAGAGTTTAATGTGATTCAAAAAAAATCATCTTAAGAAATAAAGTGTTATGACAACCCCTGATTTATTTAAAGAAACCATGTCTGAGGAGAAGGGGCAATGCATATACACCTTTCTCCAAAAGAAACTAGAAAAATCTCAGGCTGGAGGGAGTCAGCCCGAGTCCGCTGCAGACCCTCCACACCCCCACGTACCCAGGTTCAGCCTGTATTCCTGCAGCCCTGTGTCCAGTTGCTCTTGGAATCTGTCCACCAGCTCCCGAGGCCCTAGCTGCAGTGTGGGAGGAGGGCCCTGCCTGTATGCGCTCTGCTCTTCTGCAAGCCTCTCCTCCGTGGGTCTTCCTAACTTGGTTATATGTAGCACAAATCACATCTTCCTCAGCACAAGACGGAGCCAATGAGGTTAGGCGAACCTGCGTGGGCATTTCTTAGGCTCGGTGAGAAACACCCTTTGTAGTGTGCGCCCACCTCGCAGGAGAGTTCCCTAATGTGAGATCCCCGTAGTGGCACGGGGCTTGGCATGCAGCCCAGGACTGCGCCAATCCTGCTACTTGCAGGAGGCTGAGGTCACACACGCCATCCAAGAGCCAAGCTTTCCTTTAGTCCCGATCTGGGACACAGGAGGACGAAAGGGTGAGGTTAGCACCGTTGCCACTGCTGAGGGGTAGAAGGGCGAGCACCAAACATCAATGCTTTGCTTCTGGTCCTCAGACTTTAAACACAGACAGACATGTTTTCTTTTGTCTTGAAGAATGTCAGTAACAGGGATGTGGGGTCTGCTTCAAAGTCGTGCACGTGGAAACAAAACACCGATATCCCTTGCCTAATTCCTTCACGTCTGCTTTCCTGAAGAACATAAACAAGGCACCCTAGGTAAATGTACAGAGCAAAAACAGAATAAATGCACCTTTAAGTGGGTTAGCCTAACTACTGTGATACTCGTTCTGACTTGGGAGGCGAGGAAGGGCGAGGGGAGGGGAGGAACAGTCGCCCTGTGTAGAGTGGATGATTAGAGATGCTGCGTTTATGTTTTTTAAGCCTTTGATTATGAAACAGTTTTTTTTTCCTTTTGGGGGGAGCCTTGTTTTATGGGTTTTTCTGCTCTGCCATTATTCATTAACAAACACCCATTAACAATAGGCCAGTGGGGCAGGCAGGGAGGAAACGAGAACATGTTTCCCTGGAAATAGAGTGGCCGCACAAACAGGAGGTTGGGGGCACAGGATTGTATTTTCTCCTGACTCTCTCCTCTTGAGTCTCAAGTATGCTACAGATAACTGGGCAATTAATCTTGACATCTAAAAGGTTGGCCAGAATTCTAAACCCTAGGAAAGCACACCTCAGCCAAACCTTACATGACGTTAACATACAAAGCAGGAAACTGGAGAAGGGGTGTAAATTATTAAACACAATTCTAGCACCACCACCCCCCCCATTTTCTCACATCTTTATGCATGTTCTCAGTCTTCCTTGTTTTACCCTGCTGATGGGGTGGAGGGAGAAAGATTCCAGGGAGCAAGGTCTGCACGGGGGTGGTTTCGTTTCTTTATCCTCTCGCTCTGTTTTAAGGCTCTTCCAAGAATGCACTTCACTGTCTCCTTGGGTAATTCACTCAAAGACACAACACCCTCTGTACTGGGAGACACATTCTTGCATCTATCTGAAAAAATCCTTTTCCTTCGGGACAACACTTCTCAAAAATAAACAAACAAACAAATAAATAAATTATAAAATAAAATAAAATATCCCAGCGTTTGCCTGAAATCCACCAACTTCAGCTCTGTGTTGTGTAAACCTCTCAAACCCATTAATTACACACTCGAGGTTTCAAAAGCTAGTGATGAAAATTCCACCCATAGGTTTTTCTCAGTCAGAGCTCCCCATCAATTGTAAATTGATGTAAAGCTGGATGGTTAGGAGACTCTAGAGTGGCAGCCGGTGCCGCGGGAGAGCCCTGGGCTCTGCTACCAGATTTCCTGGGTAAGCAGCTTAGTAAGGAAGAACAGGTCCTAGGGGTGGCGCCGCTGGCTGGGGCTCCTAAACAGAGAAGTAAGTACCTTTCCTCAAATTTCCACCTTCATGGACAATTGAGCCTCACACTTGAGGAAAATACACGTAGCGGGAAACTGAAGCATATTGGGAGTGTAAAAACCGGTTAAAAAGATGGTCTGGACTCCAAACACACCTAAAAGCCCTCAGGTGAGGACCCAGACCCCATGCATTTCGCTTCCCTACGGCCCGAGCTAATTACACTTTGCTCTTTGGTTAGAGCATGCATCTTTCTCCTGCTCTGGCCTCTTCCTGGTGCAATTAACTGATCAATGAGCATGCGTCCCTCTCCTTTCTCCTCAGCACTCCCAGCCCCGCCCATCACCAGCAGGCAGCCACCGTGCTGTGTTTAATGCGTGCCTTGTTTCATCTGTTTACTCGACAAATGTATTATTTTGCGCCGCACTGTTTTAAATGCGCGTGGATGTCGTATATGGCATTTTGATTTGCCTCTTGTTTTTTTTTTCCACTCGAGATTATGCTTTTGGGGTCCACCGGCTGTGACGATGATTAAGAATCACAGGTGGCTGCCCCCACGTAGCTTCTAGTTCTCATTAAAAAAAAAAAAAAAAAAAAAAAACACCCAGACCCCGGCTCCACAGTGAGCATTGCCCGTTTTGCACCCTGGTGGAAAAGAAGAGGTATCGTCCTAAAATAAGTCTGAGCCCTGGGTATACAGATGCTTCTGTACGTCCACCAGGACAGGAGCACACGCGTGCAGCCCCAGTGTACCGAGGATCATTCGGTGCTCGGTGATTCCCATTCTTTGTTCTGATTCAGAGAGCGACAAGGCCAGTACAAGAGGAACTCAGGATTTTTGTCTTCACATCTGACAGAGCATATCTCCACATAATTATTTCAGGCTGATTTACATACATTCTCCTGGTACTGTATTTTTTTATAAATTTCTCTAAATAATTCAATTTGGGAAGGTGGGCACAAAAATCCCCCCAGTGGCTGTGGTGCTATTGACATTTGCTAGCTGCTCAGAGAATGTGTCCATTTCCTTTAATATTGTGACGTCGGTGGATTGACCACATACCAAGGCAGGCTCCACTTCCCCAAATAGCTAGGCAGCACAAACTAGATTCTGTGGGGGGAGGAGAAAAGAAAACAGAAATAATCTCAACGGGGAGTGGGAAAGGATTTGAGGGAGGTGGGGGTGGGGTAAATGGGTCCAAAAATATGAAAAAGAAACAAAAATGTTTGAAACAATAAAATCTTAAAAATAAAAATAAGAGCTGGACGTGGTGGCACATGCCTTTAATCCCAGCACTTGGGAGGCAGAGGCAGGTGGATTTCTGAGTTCGAGACCAGCCTGGTCTACAAAGTGAGTTTCAGGACAGCCAGGGCTACACAGAGAAACCCTGTCTCAAAAAACAAACAAACAAACAAACAAATAAAAATAGATAAATAAACAACAGGAAAAACCTTTAAAAAGAATACAACTTGAACTCTGAATGGTATGGAATTGGATTTGTAGATCAATTTGACGGTAATGGAAAGCATTTAAAATATTAAGCAATTCCACACAAGACAGGATGTGTTCTGGTCTGTGTTCTGTCTCTAGATTCTTTGTTTTACTTTTTTTAAAGCTCTTCATTTTGCAATCATTTCCAGCCTTGTAAAAAGGTTTCACCAACAGAACAAAAATGTTCACAACATTTCCCCACGTGTAGCCCACGGGTCAGAAAGGGTGTTAGGGAAGATGTACTGTGACCTGCTAACCTGCAGACAAGGCTCACAAGTGTCCCACTTCCACAGTTAATTTGGATGTCCTGTCCTACGGCTCTCTGACCACAGGCCTTCTCCGAGCTCAGCAAGTGACCTTTCTCTGGTCCTCAAGCCTCCAGCCTTCTGGGACATAAGCTCTGGGTTTCTCTGCCTGTCAGACTTGTTCGTCACTGATAGAGGTAGCTGAAGAAGGAATTAGTCACCTGCTATTTTGTAGGATGCTCCTTTTGGGGGTTTTCTGATGCCTCCTCAGAGTTTAGGTTGTATTTCTTCCCCTAAGAATACTGTATAACTGTTGTCACGAGACAAAATACACAGTAACTGTATGTATGAAACATGCTTTTGTATTATATATAATATAAAATATATAATATAGTATACACCTATATATGTGTATACTCCTCAACGTTATTCTGAAATTACAGGTTTACAGCCCATTCTGTGTTTTTATTTGAGAACTGTGGAATGTCTAAGCATGTGTGACTCTGTGTGCACATGCAGACTCGATTTAGCCATCACTCATTGACTAAGAGGGTGGCTAAGATACTTTGCACAGGTTTCTCCATTGAAACGTTGTGGTCCCCCCACCCCACCCCCAGCTTTTTTAATTAGTAAGTCTGTTGCAGAGATATTCCGAATCTATATGATATCTCATTTCCCAAGTTAAACCTCCATGGGTGAATTGGAACACAGTGATTGTTCCAGTAGCATTTGCAAAATGGGGGCTTTACATCTCCGTGACTCCTTCCTTATTTATCTGGGATTCCACTCTGTGAAAAAGCCGTGAGATCTCCTTGATTTCTTTCTTTCTTTTGAGTTTTTTGAGACGGGGTTTCTCTGTGTAGCCCTGGCTATCCTGGGACTCTCTATGTAGATCAGGCTGGCCTTAAGATCAGAGATCTGCCTGACTCTGCCTTTAATCCCAAGGTCTGCACCACCACACCCAGTCTTGGTTGATTCCTTTATTCAACTAGCGGCAGGTAAATCTGTCTTGTGGATTAACTGTTCAGATGTGGCTGTAGGGAGGGAAGAGCTCTGCCCCACCCAAGGTCTGCTGCACCTAGCCCTGTGGGAAGCTCTGCTATGCCTTCTGAGAACACCCTTGTAAGGTAGGACCCTCTCCTTTCCCCGCTTTCTTGTTCTAACCACGGAAGATGCCTCTTCTTGAGATCTGACCTGCTTCCTGAGAAACTGAAGGCAGAGAATCAGTTCATTGAGTCATTTCAAATGCCCGAGGCTCCTGAGACAGGGTCTTAGAAAGGGAGAATGGAAGGCAGGCAGGCAGGCAGGCAGGCAGGCAGGCAGGCAGGCAGGCAGGCAGGCAGGCGAGAAAAACAATATGGAGAGAGGGAGAAAAGAAAGAAAGGAAGGAAAAGGGAAGCCGAGATTGGGAGCAGAGTCGCAGTTTCTATTCTTTTTGTTCTCTTTATAATTGCTTGCTATTTTAAAATTTCTCATTGGCCATTGTTGGTCTGGAGAAGTAATGTCATCTTCTTTCTTTCTTTCTTTCTTTCTTTCTTTCTTTCTTTTTTCTTTCTTTCTTTCTTTCTTTCCTTCTTTTTCTGTGTAGCCCTGACTGTCCCCTGGGACCCTCTCTGTAGACTAGGCTGGCCTTGAACTCACAGAGATCTGCCTGCTTCTGCCTCTCAAGTGCTGGGAGTAAAGGTGTGGACCCCCAGCACACAGCAAGAAGTGCAATCCTTTTCATAGACTGTCTTATATTTAACATCAAATTTAAAGCCTCTGATGTGTTCTAATACATACTTTCTTTTAAAATATGTGATCAGATCAAATGTCAGGAAGAAGCTTGTTGGTTTCATTTCTGTTCTCATCCATTTTCTGCCTCCCCTCCTCTCCCCTCCCCTCCCCTCCCTTCTTCTTCCCTCCCTCCCCTCCCCTCCCCTCCCTTGCCCTCCTCTCCCCTCCCCTCCTCTTCCCTCTCATCTCCTTTTCTTATCAGATTGGCCGGGGTTAACGTTAAAGTAAAAACATATAGATGTGAAAGTAGACATCAAAGGTGTCAACGGGTATGTGCTCTAGACTTTTGGCTTGAGATCTTTGCTAAATTAAATTAAAGATATTTCCTTCATTGATCTCGGATGCTGGGAGACTTAATTTAGTCATAAGTGTTTGCGTTTGTCTTCTACTGTTGACTTTGGACACAATCATATAAATCCTATATGTTACATTATTATTACTACTCTTTTATTATTATCGCTGCAGTGATGAAGATCAAGTCTAGGCCTTGTACATACTAGGGAAACTACCTCTGAACTCTACCCTCGGCTTAAGCTTTCTATTTCATCAATGAATGGGAGAAAGACATGGCTTCTTTTCTCGTGTTTGCTCACCTTTGCAGTCCCCGTCAGACACAACTATTGGAAACTACAACCTTGTGTGTGTGTGTGTCTGCCTATCTACAATATTGTATTTTACATTTTTAAACTAATTTACTTATGCATGTGTGTGGGTCTGAGTGTGTATATTTCCATATGGCTGCAGGAAGTCAAGAGAAGGAGTTGAATTCCCTGGAAGTGGAGTGATAAGCAGTTGTGAGCTGTCTGACATGGGTGTTGGGAATGGAACTTGGGTCCTCTGGAAGATGTAACAAGTCTTCCTAGCCACTGAGCCATCTTTCCAGCCTTCACTGTACTGTTCTTTCAGACTCACTCATTTTGAAATATAGTGTTACTGTTTACAGTGCTGATGACTGAAGCCTCTGTGTGTGTGTGTGAGGTGTGTGTGTGTGAGGTGTGTGTGTGTGAGGTGTGTGTGTGTGAGGTGTGTGTGTGTGTGAGGGGTGTGTGTGTGAGGGGTGCGTGTGTGAGGTGTGTGTGTGAGGTATGTGTGTGTGAGGTGTGTGTGTGTGAGTGTATGTGTATGTGTATGAGGGGTGTGTGTGTGTGTGAGGTGTGTGTGTGTGAGTGTATGTGTATGAGGGGTGTGTATGTGTATGAGGGGTGTGTGTGTGTGTGAGGTGTGCATGTGTGAGGTGTGCGTGTGTGAGGTGTGTGTGTGTGAGTGTATGTGTATGAGTGGTGTGTGTGTGTGTGAGTGTATGTGTATGAGGGGTGTGTGTGTGTGTGTGTGTGTGTGGTGTGTGTGTGTGTGTGTGTGTGTGTGTGTGTGTTAGCGCCCTCCTGTTGAGCTGCACCCAGCTCCTCTTTCATTGTCTTGACTGATACTGTACATAGGTTACTGGAAACCCTGCTTTTGTCTGATTTTGAAATCATTAACAATTTTTTTCCAAAATGAAAATTATGCATTTTTATGTGTGCATGTGTATAGTGGGTGAGGTGTGTGTGCATGTGTGTGTGTGTGTGTGTGTGCATGACTGTGCTTAAACACACAGTGGGATGGAACTCAGGACTTCCCGTATGTCAGGCAAACATCTACTAAGTAAGCTACATCGCAGGCATGTGGTCACGTAAGGTTTGAAGAAAGAATAAATATAATTCAAGGTGGGGGTGGGGGAGAGAAGTAATCTTTTTCAAGAAATAGTGCTGAGACAAATAAATGAATATCCACATGGAAGAGAATGGAATTTGACCCTGTGCCACATTATACAAAAAATTAACTCAGGGCAGGAAATGGTCCTAAAAGCAAGCATTGAAAACCATATAAGTCTTCAAAGAAAAAAGGAGAAATGCAGCTTTGTGGCTTTGGGTTAAGCAAGAGCTTCTTGGCTAGGGCACTACAGTCGTAAGTGATCAAAGACTGATAAATAGAACTTGGTCAAGACCAATTTAAAACTTCTGTGGGGTATGGAGGCACTCACTACAACCCAGGCACTTGGGAGGGGGAAGCAGGAGAGCTAGGAGCTTAAAAGCAGTCTTAGCTACACACTGGGGGAGACGTCAGCTGAGGCCACATGAGCCCTGACTCAAAATAAATAAATAGGGGGCTGGATAGATGGATCAGGGGTTAAAACATTCTGTGCTCTTCCATGGGACCTGGATTTGATTCCCAGAACCCACATCATGGCTTACAGCCATCCATACCTCTAGTTCTAGAGGGATTTGATCCCCTCTTTTGTCTTTCATGGACACTAGGTATTCAAGTAGTATAGACATGCATGTAGGCAAATTACCATATATATTAAATAAAATAAATAATAAATAAATAGATGAATGCACACATAAATAGGGGCTGAAGGGGTTGCTAAGTGCAGGAATGTGATGTCCTTCCAGAGGACTTGAGTTTGGTTCCCAGCACCCACATCAGGCAGCTCACAACAGTAACTGCAGCTCTAGTAGATCCAATGCCCTCTTCTTGTTTCTGTGATAACTGGAATATGTACACATACATACATACATACATACATACATACATACATGGGCTCATAAATAAAAATAAAATAAATCCTTAAAATTAACTAATCAATAAAAGGAAAACGTTTCAACTTCCACTGATACTATGCTGTAAATGAAGATGGCACAGAGATTGGGTAAATACACTATTAAACCGTGCGTTTCATAAGGGGATTGTATTTTGGAAACTTTACAACTCAGTAGTCAAATGACAACCCAATTAGGGAAGTATGGGGACTGGAGTGGGCATTTTCCCAGCGGCCACCAAACATGCACAGACACTAATGACTACATTATAAGAAATGCAAGTACAACCACAATGGCGTGCCACCCCACATCCCCCCGGATGGCTGCGGTGGAAAGAGGAGGAGCAGACGGGAGGAGGGTGCTGAGAAATTCAAGGCACCATGTACATAGGAGCTGGGAGCAAAGATGATGAAGTCACTCATCGGTGTCTAAAAAGGTGGATGTGGGTTACCTCATGACCCAGCAAGGCAGGATCTCAGAGCCCGGACACGCCCGGAACACACTGTGGATCCCAGGCTGACCTGGATGTCAAAATCCTCCTGCCTCTGCCTCTGGAGTGCTTGGATTATAGATGTACCTCACCCTATCCTGCTCATGACCAGGCGGTTGTCTTCATAGGAGTAAAATCAAGGAAGTTAAAACCCGCATTCACACACAAATGTGTACACTGCCATTCGCAGTGCCACTGCGTATAATAGCCCCAGAGTGGGAATAGCTCAGATATCAGCTAGCTGATGAGAAAGCAAAACATGGCATACCTACCTACTGAAACATTATAATAAGGAATGAATTATTCCCAAGAGCTACAACACGGATGTGATTTGAAGAGGTTATACCACATGGAAGAAACTAGTTACAAAAGATAACATTGCGTATCATTTTAGGCAGGAATCTGGAATAGGCTTGTCTATAGGGACAGACAGTGGACCCTGGGCTGCTGGGGCTAGAAGTAGTGTCAGAGTGAAGTTGGGAAGGGAAATGAAAAGTAACTGCTTCAGGTTTTCAGAGTAGTGAAAAAGTTCTAAAAGAAGGCTACGGCAATTATTGCACAACTCTGAAAATGCTAAGGCTGTTGAAAGAGAGATAGGCCCTAATGGGTGAACTTCATAGTATGCAAATTTATCTTTCATAAAACCTGTAGAAAACGGAGCTTGGAGTCTGTCCCTCACATGGGCAGGTAGGTTACAGAGCTGGACCAGAGGTGGAAAAGGCTCTTGAGCAGCACTTGTGCCAGATGATCTTTCCTGCCAGCCACGGCCATTTCTATTTTTGCTGTAGTGGGATGAGAGAGCCTAGTGTGAGGCAGGCTCAAAGTGTTCAGCCTACACCTTGGCCTACGTATGCATCAGCTTCACACACATATTCAAGGCAACGTGTGCTCTCTCCAGGTCAAAGTCCTGTGTGCCGTGCATCCACATGGCTCCTTTGGATCTTTGGTATCTGTCCTTGGCTATGGCCTTCTTACTTGACCCATCTTGCAATGGATGGCCCTGTATCACCCATCAGTGGGTCTGAACTTCTTAGAGAGTGACATCATCTTTTGCCTCTTAAAATATCCTCAGACTTCGGGAGTTTTATCGCAGATTTTTTAAGAGTACCACACCAGGCCTCCTTCTTCTGTATTTGAGTGTTAATTTATAATCCTTGTGTTTTCAATACTCCATTGGTGTGTTTTGTTCTGTGTTTGACTGTAGATAGAGAGTTCAGCCTATACGTGGAATCTATGTGGGCTTATAGCTAGCTCTATCCAAACCTTCTGGTACACTGATATTTGCTGTACTGGCCTTCCTTTCTGTCGTTTGCTGCCGCCTTCTGCCGCATTGGCCACACTTTCCTTGCCTGGATTGGAAGCAATGGGGTTGGTTTCCTACTTGCTTCTTTTGTCTTAGGACAGACAGAGTCTCCTGGGCATGTCCTGATTGTCCCTAAGCTTATGGTGACGGCTGTGTTCCGTTCTGAGAGCAGCGGTCCTCACAGCCCTCAGCTCCCTCGTTACCCTTCCTCCATCCTCTCTGATAGCCATGCTCATTAGAGTTAAAATTCTAGATTTTCCAAGATAATAAAGTCAGAAAAATGCTCACCCCCACCTTTACTTTACTGTCTTGTATACGACGTTTCTGGGGACATTTCTCTTACTTTTAGTACGTCCCCCCCCCTTAAACTGTTCTCTTATGAAAAGTGAATTTGGGGTTAGTAGACAGCCTGAGGTAGCCTGAGGTAGCCTGAGGTAGCCTGAGGGAGCTATGAGAGCACTTTCGTTGTGGCTTTGATTTTGCTCACTTGAGCGTTCTTCCCCACCCCCCTAACGCCCCACCTCTTTCTCAATTTATTTTTTCAAAAGTTAAGGGCATTTGTCTGGAAATAGCACCCTAGGCACTAGTACATTTCCTCTCCTTGTTTAAGAGTCCTGCGCTGCTGCCATGTGTCCAGAGGTCATGTTTCCACATGAAAGGGCAGCCCGACCCTTTCTCTCCTGTGGCGAGCTGCTCCTCACTCCTGAAGGCCTTAAAGCATTTCCTATGTAAGGGGAAGGCTGGATTTCACTGCCATCCGTGTGATTTCCTACCCCTTCCTTCCTAGTTTTATTTTGTTTTTCAAGTCTAGAAGATTTGTTTTTTTTTTTTGAAGAGGGGGGCAATCCTTTCCACTTTCTCCCCTCTCCAATCCCGCTGACCCTCTCTTTCTATGACCTTTGTGACCTCTTTCCTCTCTCTCTCTTTTCTCCTCTCCCATTGTCTTCTGGGAAAATCCCTCAATCTAATCTTGCCGCTCAATGGTTTTAGGCTGTTTCTTCTGTCTCTTGTTCATGTTGGATGCTTATTGTTTCCACTCTGGGGGAACACGATAGCTACAATTTGAATTGCAACATTATTACAAAATGTATCAAAAGGATAAATGCCTAAAAGTAGATTTCTTAATGTTAAATTAATTTGGCATTTTAAAAGCTCAGGGGTCAGAAATTAAGAAAAATAAGATGTCATGAAATACAGAGGTGTGTGTGTGTGTGCTCGCGCAATACACAAACACCTAGAGCACTGTGTATTTTAGACACATCTCCAGTCCTTTCCAAAGCCATCTCTCTCAGTGACAAGGACTTTTCTGGAAGCCTTTGGAGTACTGATGGTGGCTTGTCACTGTGATTCAGGCACCTTCTGGAAGCTCCACAGTGGGTGACTTCCCAGGGGATGGCCAGAAGCTTCCTGGGAGGTTGGCGAAATTAGAGTGACCAAGGTGTTAGCAAGCTTGAGCACAAGAATCAAGGAATAAGTGGACAGGTCAGGGCATGAGGCTCCAGACAAGGGCTTGCAGCTCAAATGTCTGTCAGTCAGTACAGAGGCGAAGGAAAATGAGCACACAGCAGAGAAAGACTCCCGGTAAACAGAGTAACTGTTCCTTGTTACATAATCATCATTGCAGAATTAAATGATGAGAAACCAGACTCTGGGCGATGAGCAGCAAGAGTGATGACACTTGGCAGACACTGGCTGTGCCAGGGCACGGCTCTCACTCTTCACAGCCAATTGTTTGCTTCGTCTTCCCCAGTACAATCACCTCCATGTCGAACCGCTGATCTGCTAGAGAACTATATGTAGTGTGCACATGAGCACGTGCATGTGTGGAAGTGTATAGAAGGGTCAACAGCAATGCATGCCTCTGTATAACCTTTCCAAGAACAGAGACCGAGAGGGCTTATCTGAAAAGAAATTGTGCAAACGGAATTATAGTTGGAAATAGACCTGGGGGGGACAATTTTTAAAAACTCTTCATGTCTCACAAGAGTTTCATCTAAGCTGGTTGGCCTAGTAGAGGCATTGATATATTATTTACAGATGAAAGCAAAACACACAGCCAGCTCCTGTGTGCACTGGCTTCTGCCCTGGGAAGCAGAGCCACAGCTAATCACGTCACAATTAACATGTCAGCAGAATTGGAAAGTAACCTGGCTGTCACTAGAAGGCACCTTCCATTTCAATAACGGTGTTGCACTGTGATGTGTGTCGTGGTGTGGTGGCTGGCAGCCTGTGGTACGGGTGCAGAACTAGCATGGAACATTCTCTGTGAGCCCCTGAGTCATCCCGCATCACTGCCTGAACACACTTTAGTTGGCACGGTTAGGCCCTAAAGCTTGCTGCCATTTTGATGATTTTGCAAGACTGGGATGGAGGACTCAAAAGCACCAGCAATCCTGATCCCGGAGCCATGCACTTACAGTCCACGTGAGGGTTACATATTAGCACATGAGACTGGATCTCAAAACAGAAATAAAATAGCACCATCGTTTTCCTCTAAAAAATAACGGGAGTGATAAAGAAATCACATGGTTTTGCAACGGTGGGGAGAAGATTGCCACTGTTCAAATATCAATTCTAAAAATCAGGCATGACATGTGTGGCTATCTGTATTACGGCATTGGGAGGCTGAGGCCACAAGTTCTAGGCCAGCCCAGGCTACATCACAAGACTTTATCTCAGATAACAAATACAGAGCCTGGAGAAATGGCTCAGTGGTTAAAAGCAATGTCTGCTTCCCCAGAGGTTTGACTGCCAGCATCCACATGGCAGCTCACAACTGTATATAACACCAGTTCCAGGAGAGCTGGCATCCTTTTTGGTCTCTGCCTGTACCAGGCAAGTACATGGTGCACGGACACTCGTGTAGGTAGACGTATACATTAAACAATAAAATACATTTGAAAAAATAAACAAAAAGAACCGCCACAAATATAAATTTCTTAACCTTTTCCCTAGTACCTTAACTTGCAGAGAATACTATATATGCAAAAATTCTGAGACTTTCTTTCCCAGGGTCTCCTGGGAAACTGAAGACGCAGAGGAATAGGACTGATAGATAAGCCTGCTAGGCTTGCCACCCAGTTCCACCCACACAGGAGAGCAAGTGCCCTCCCCTTGGGCCTTGAGGTTTATAGCCTGGCCCTGTTTCCTTTGTCTCTGATTTCTGTTTATAGCTGTATATGTGTAAGAACCAGGAATAGCTAACGTGAGCAGGTACACTAATCTTTACCCAATCCCTCTGCATTGGCAGGAGAGCTTCATATTTTGAAGCAAGGATCCTGCCAAGCTATGATGGGCATAACAGAACTCCAGGGTGCCAGTGCGGACCTCCTGGAAGGACCCTCCTTTCTGCCGACTGTTATTATCAGTCTTTATACTTTTATACCGAGTCCACCTGATGATACCGCTGTTGTTTTCCTCTATAATAGATGGTCACATAGAATTAACCCTTTTAGGAGCTGAGCTGCTTTAGGGAGGATCCCTCACAAAAAGTTTCCAACAAGTCTTAGATAATGTGAGTTTATAGGTAGACAGGTGCCATGGAAAAAGAGTTTGGGTATGGCCTCCTCCTGAAAAATCTGACATTTCTTCAAAGTCATGGAATTTCCAAGTCTGGGTATAGATGGCATCTGTGTGATATGAGGTGAATCATTTGACTCCTTCAGACTCAGGTTCCCCATTTGCAACATGACAGTGACTTCTACAGCTGGGTGTGACCTGGGAAGACCCACACAGCCTTCAGTCGTGCCTGGAAGCAGAAGCTGTCATGAAACAGTCCATCTTGGGTGAGGTACGAAAGTTCCTAGCTTTTCTCCCTACGAGGTCCCCTCTCCAGGTTGTGAGAGGTTTTAGTCTGTTTCTATTCAGCTAGACCCTAAGAGAAGCAACTCGGAGAAGAAAGGATTTATTCTCGCTCATGCTTTGTTGAATATGATCCAACGTGACCGGAGTAGTTCCTGGCTGTGACCTGGGAACTTGTCAGGAGGGCTGCTCACATCTTTGTGGTGAACAGAAAAAAAAAAAGAGGGACACAGAAGGAAACAAGGTCAGGCTGTGAACCTCAAGGCCTGCCTCCCCGTAATCCACTTCCTCCAGCGTGGCTCAATTACCTTCCGGTGTCACAACCTCCCGGTACAGCGCCACCATCTGGGGACCAAAAGTTCAAAAAAACGTGAGCAGAGATGGGGTTGGGGGAGCATTTCACATCCAAACAATAACGTGACTGTTGTCCTCAGTTCCTTTGTAAATGTAGAAACATGCTGCGAGATTATTTCACAAAAACTACAACAACTTCATGTTGATACCTGGTTTGAAAGAAGATTGCCGGATGGAACCACGGGCGTTCGGCTGACTGGTTAGACTTCTGTTATCTGGGCTTTTGCAAGCCTCTGCTTCCACAACTGTGAAGTGGACATTTTTTCACCGTCACACCCAGATTCCTGTGGGGGAGAGACTGAGATAATTTATGGGCAGGTTTCTCAGCCTGTTTTTCAAAGCTGTTGGGCACCAGGCCCCCACTGGCCTTTTCAGAGCTTTCCTAATTTTTCGAGAGGTTTTAAAAGTAACAAGCCAAAGAAATGTTAGTTGGAATGACGGGTCAATTTAACTAACCTCAGATGGTTGCAGAAACAATTCGCTGATTCATTGAATCTGCCAAGCACAGGACTTTTAGTATTTTTCTGTTAAAGGAGACCCATTCACTATCTTATCGTTTAATTGGCGAGTATCTGTTTAGAGAGAGCTTGTTTGTTCCGAATTGTCCCTTTGTCTGCTCCTGCTCTGCAGACTGCTTCTTTTGAGGGGAAGTGCCTGTGTGCAGGCACCATTTCTTTCGTGCTTTTAGACTTCGAGTTTTTTGACTTGAGGATATTTATGGACAGAGACTCAGGTTTCGGGGAGGGGGGAGGGGTGAAAGGAGAAGAGCTCCGGCCAATCAGAAGGCGCTCTGGCTCAGCTCATTTGCATCTCACAGCCCACTTTGCAGCGGCGCAGCGACTCCCGGAGAATTATCGTTGGGGCGACGTCGCAGCTTAGCTACGGTTTCCCCGGCCGCCAGGGTCCTGCCAGGGTCGTTCGATGATCGATGTTTCTGGAGTGCATGAGGCGCTTAGGCCGGCAAAGCTGTCTGGCGACGGTAGAGTCGCGGCCATCATGTGATCGCACCTGAAAAGACACGAATGGCAATGAGCCTTTTGCTCCCTGTTATCATTGCACTCAAACACACTGATTGATAGCTTGCTATTTCTCTTTGGTGCAGGGTGACATCAGGACCTGCAAGAAGACAAGCACGTACGAAAAGGCTTTTAATACAAAAGCCCCATCCCTCTGTTTTGCGATGTTGTTGTTGTTCTAAAATTGGGAAGTGTGTTACTAAGGCCAAAATCCAAACCAAAACAAAAAAGGCATTAAATAAACCTTGAATTAACTGTATTCATTCTTCCTATATTTTCTGTAAAGCGTTTCTTGACTGTCCCTTAATCATATGGCTAGCACAGAAGTTCTAATAGTTCTTGTTTCCAGCTTTGCAATGCTCTCTTTTCACCTCCAGATGCTGGCTTGCCAATAGGCCCACAGTTGAAATCAGATCTTATGTGAGTATCTGCACCAAAGCCCATAATGAATGCCAGAAAAGAGACAGGAACCTTCCTTAAACGCCCTCTGGGCTTGGGCACTGTGGCGTTCCAGGAGTAATTCGGGGTGGGGGTGGGGGGAATTAAGGCTTTCAAAATGCAGTGTTAATATTTGTTTACATGAAGCCATTTAAGGAGAAAATAAAAGTGGAAAGGAAAGCTCAGAATACAAACGTGATTTGTGCCAGACACACCCAGGCCAGAGGTGGGAGGAATGCGCATTTAGGAACCAGGAAGGAGGGGGAGGAAAAGAAGAAAGGAGCGGGCTGTCAACCAGCACACTGCCTTCCAGAGCGGGTTTCGCTGAAGGCCTTCAGCCTTTCTCATCTGGAAAGCTGCCTGGCTCTCACACCCTCTCTGAAGTCCTGTTTTCCCAGGAGATCCAGCCCTGTCCCCATTTGTTTCAGACATGAAAATGACGCTGTGCTTTATAGTGTTTGTGGCAAAGAAGTGAATAGGGAAATTGAAAGAGCATTAAGGTCTACATAACGCTTAGAGATCCCCTCCCCGCTAAAAATCTGTTGGAATAAACTATTAAAATTTTATATTGAATTTTTGGCTCATAGAGATAATGACCAAAAACCACACCTAGACTGAGAAGCTGGGTTACCGCAGGCTTGCTCCAAATCCATCATTCTTCATCCTGTCCCCTAGAGTGAGGTACAAAGCTGAGGGTAAATGCCTGGCAGACATTTGGGGGTTTCCACATCCCTGGCATGACAGGGTAGCCAACCAGGTTGGCAGATGGTAGGGCCATGGCACAGAAGAAGCTACTAGTAAAAATGAGGGCGAGACATATCTGGAAGACTTCTAATTTTATCTGTTACCAAAACTGACAAAGAGCCATGCCTGGCTCATGATAAGTTGGCCTGTAAAGAACTTTGAGTAGGAAGACTCTAGTGCCGAAGTCCCTTTGCAGTGTCTGAATGTGGAAAATGCCATGTCTACATGGTTGATGTGGTCTGTCATCATCAATGAAGTTGCCAGGGTGGTGTGTTCCAGTCCTGATCTCTGGGTGGTGTGTTGAGGACTGGCTGGCTGTGAGGAGTGATGATTGTAAGTTGTCTTTACAGTTCTTTCTCCCAGGCTCTTCAGCACCCTCAGTGTCATCACATAGATGGCTGTGCTGTTAGAGTCCCCACCCTGGGAATGGAAGCAGTTACCCTCTGCAGGCCCTAGAAAATGAGTCTTCCTTGTGCTCAAATGCAAGGCAGAGTTCAGAGAGAAGACTTTAGAATCTTCCCTTCTCTTTCCATGTTGTTCTAAGATGTTACAGCTATTCTGTTGAGTGTGTGTGTGTGTACATACTCCTATACATACATACACACACACACATATATATATGTACATATATATATATATATAATGCAGCTATTCTGTTGAGTGTGCATATATATACATTCATATATATATTGCAGCTATTCTTTTGAGTGTGTATATATATATACTTATATATACATACTCATATATATATATGCACACATACACACACATATATATGTTGCAGCTATCCTGTTGAGTGTGTATATGTATATATATATATATATATATATACACACATATATACATATACACACCCCAATATATATTGTATACTATATATATATATATATGTGTGTGTGTGTGTGTGTGTGTATGTATACTCCAATACATATATTCTATCTATCTATCTATCTATCTATCTATCATATATGTTTTGGAGTATGATTACTGTACATAGTAATATGCAAGCTGGAGCTCAGGCAGAAACCCAGAGGCTGGGAATGAAGCAAAGACCATGGAGGAGCACCTTTGATTGGCTCGTTTCTGGGTTCCTGTTCAGCATCCCTTCTTAAACAGCTCAAAGCCACCTGCCTAGAAATAGTACCACCCTCAGTTGGCTGAGCCCTCCTATATCAGTTCGCTATCTCACAAGAAAATGCCTCACAGACATATCAACAGGCCAATCCGATGGGTGCAATCACCCAATTGAGAGACCCTACCCTGTGTGTCCTGTTTCTAACTGAAGCTAACTATGACATATGATACAATTTAGTGTTCCCAAATAAGAGAAAACACATGATATGCTGTCACTTCCGTGCCTGGCTTACTTTGCTAAGTACGATGATCTCCAGTTATATCCTGGAAGGACACAATTCATTTTTGTTTGAATAAAGTTCCTCCATGTCTCTATCCCAGGCTTCTTGCCCCGTGGATGAACCCCCAGACTGATTCCATACCCTAACTTTTGTGAAGAGTGCTGCAATAAACGTGGACATGCAAGTGTCTCTGTAGCTGTAGAACCTGAGTCACGTTATTATTCTACGTTAGTTATTGGAGATGGCAGATTCCCGCAGTGAGTGGCTGGATGAATTTCCAGACTCACTAGCAGTGCAGACAATTCCACACACGTGCTCAACGGAGTTTTTGTTTTTGTGGGTTTTGTTTCTTTGGGTTTTTTGTTGTTGTTATTGTCTTATTTTGTTTTTCATTTGATTTTTTTTTAATGTGAATTGGTATTTCATCTGTATGTATGTCTGTGTGAGAGTGTAGGATCCCCTAGAACACAGTTGTGAGCTGCCATGTGGGCGCTGGGAATTGAACCCAGGTCCTTTTGAAGAGCGGCCCATGCTCTTAACCTTTGGGCCATCTCTCCAGCTTGCTACATGTTTTCTTAAGGTCAACCATTGTGACTCGGGGGAGGTGGACCTGCGGGGAGGTTTTAATTTGCTTTTTCTTGATAGCTAAAGTGTTGGACACATTCATCATTTGTTTTTGGCCATTTTTACTTTGTCCTTTGAGAACTTTCTGCTCATTAGCCTTCTTACTGATTCTGTCTAGTTGAGGGGGGTTCTGGTTTGTTTGTTTGTTTGTTTGGTGGTTTGGGTTTTTTTGGGGGGGGTAGTTTTGGGATTCTTTACATAGATATTAAGATATAAAAAGATACTGTTCTTCTGTCCGATGTGTAGACAGATTTTTCTCCCAGTCCACGTTTTCTTACAACCTATGAGTTATTTCTTATGCTGTGCATAAACATTTAACTCTGCGAAACCCTGATTATCGGCTGCAGGTGTTGTTTGCTGAGCTAACAGAGTCAATCTTCCGCACAGCGTCCTGGCCTGCGCCTGTATCTTGAAGTGTTTACCTGATTTATTCCTTTAATACTTTGACTTTCTGGTCTTACATTAGCGCGTTTGATCGTTTTAAATGGATGTTTACAGGGCTACAGCTGAGCACCTAGTTTCATTCTTCTACCCGTGGATATCTAGGTTTGCCAGCAGGATTTATTGAAAAGTTCCCCCCACCACTGCCCCCGTATGGGTTTGACATCTTTGTCACAGATCAAGTGTCTGTAGCTGTGTGGGATTGTTTCCGGGTCTCCCATTCTACTCCACTGACCTACTTGTCTGCCTTTGGATCAGGATCATCCTATCTGGGGCATGAGGGGTTTATGGTGCAGTTTGAGGGCAGGTGCTGTCAAACTTCTGGTGTTGTCTCTGCCCCAGATCGCTTATGCTTTGTGGAGCCTTTGGTTCTTCTGTACAAATGTCAGGATTGGTTTTTTGAGTTTCCGTAGAGAATGCCATTGACGTTTTGATAGTGATGGCATAGAGTCTGTAGTTGTTTGGGGTTACCGTAACCATTTTCATAGTAAATCTGCTCACCCATGTGTGTGTGTGTTTCTATCTTCTGTCTGTATTTTTTCTATCTTCTGTTTAAACGTCTTTCCTCTGTGTTTTAAATGTTTCATTGTGGAAGTCTTTCCCTTCCTTGCTTAGTTAAAGGCCCAGGCATTTTATTTTTTCTTGGACTAATGCGAATGGGTTGTATTTATTTGTAAACATGACTCTGATTGGTGCTTGTGATGTGTGTGTGTGTGAGAGAGAGAGAGAGAGAGACAGAGACAGAGACAGAGACAGACAGACAGACAGAGAGACAGAGAGAGAGAGAGAGAGAGAGAGAGAAGAGAGTTTTCTATTTATCCACATGGACTTTTGCATGTGTGATTTGTTTTTTCATTTGTTTGATATGGTCTCTCTCTATAGCCCAGGCTGGCTCAGAATGTGCTATGCATCCTAGGCTGGCCTAGAACTCTTGACCCTCTTGCCTCAGCCTCGAGTGCAGCAATTACAGAGAAATGCACTTCACCGAGGCATGAGGATTCCTAATTTGCCTTTTCCAGGAGGGGCACGTTTTCACTGTGCTGTCCAGAATGCTGGAGGTAGTGGGCTTAGGAGTTTCTGCTCTAGTTTCACTTTTGTTACTGTGATAAAAATTACCCTGGCACAAAAGCAACTTAGGGGAGAAGGGATTCATCCTACTTATAACCCCATGTTATAGTGAGTCTTAGAACGGAAGCCACAGTGGCAGGAGCCTGAATCAGCTAGTCACCTCACACGACAGTCAAGTGCAGAACGACTGCATGCGTATTTACTTGCTAGCTTGTACTCAGCTTGATTTCTCTACTCTTATACAGTTCCAGATTCACTGCCTAGGGAATGATGCCGCCCCACTGCCTAGGGAATGATGCCGCCCACATTGGGCTGAGTCTTTCTATATCAATGAACTTAATTAAGACAATCACCCAGAACATGCCAAGGTTAACCCAGAGTAAACAAGCCCTTATTTAGACTCTTGATTCTAGGTTGCATCAAGTTGACATATAGAGCTAACAGTCTCAATCTAAACCCCCCCCCCTTGTGAACTTGACATACAAACACATCACTTTTAAAGCAAAAATATAAAAATAAATAAAAATAAAATCACCTTTTCCCACCTCTTGTCCTTGTATTAGTTACTTTTCTGTTGCTCTGATAAAATATCATCACTGAAAACAACGTAAGGAAGAAAGTAATTTAGATTTACACTTCCAAAGTTTGAGGGTCCAAGAGTGTGGGACAAGCTTGGCGACAGGAGCAAACAGCTGACTGCTTATATTCTTGTCAATGTACAGGAAGCAGAGAGCAGCTTAAAGCCCTTCTCTGTGAAGCACCTCCTCAAGGCTCCATAACCTTTCCAAATAGAGCCACTAACTAGGGACTAACTATGCAAATACACACGTCTATGGGGGACATTTGTCATTCAAACCACCACAGTCCCCAAAGTCTCATGTTCATCTCATAAAGTAAAATATAGCCCAGCTTTTACATGTTTATCAAATCTTTAAAAACACAGTCTCCTAACACATGATTCCTATAAAACAAAAAACAAGTTACGTATTTCCAGCATATTATAACACAGAGGAAGCCTTCTCACTCCCAGAGGGGAGAACAGAGCATACCAAAGGAACAATCAGTCACTAGTCTTTTAAACCTGACAGCCATTAGAGCCTCTGTCAACGCACCCAGGACCCCTCCACGTGAAGCATCAGGGGAAATAGTGGACCTACCAGCAGCCTACCCTCTCCCTAGCCTTCTCCACCAAGTTTTTGAGGAGCTGTAAGCAGGCACCTGCTTGCTTTGTGGCTATGGCCCAAGAGTATCTAACTTGCACCTACTTGCAGCCTGGTTCCACCCCCTGACTGGCTCCACCCTCTCCAGGCTCCTCCCTCTACCTGGCCCTGCCCTCTGTCCAGCTCCACCCTCTGCCTGCATTCCTTATGGTTTCTAATGTAGGAGCAGGCATGGAGCTGAGTAGTCCCCTGCCTCCCCATTGCCCAGAATTCATGAATAGGCAGGGCATGAGACAAAAGTGCTCAGAAGATATGAGTGGATCCGTGGCCTACGACCTCAGTTCTTGTGTGCTTAAATTGAGACCTTGTTTTGTCCACATGACATTCCAAAATGTGCCCATGTGGTATTGAACACGTGGAGGTGGAACACATGGAGGTAAACGGAAAGGTTGTCTTGGTCTATATCAAAGTTTTGTCCGGTGCCTTACCCCGACTGACACAAAAAGCAGGGAGAGCAGACCCAGGGCCAAGCCGGACGCCTCAGCCTGAACACGTAGCGAAAATTCTCCCTTGCCACCAGGCTCTGTGGGCAGCGATCCTGCCTGGCTGTGGAGGGTTGCCAGTCCCAACAACGGGCTGTGCAGAGGGCTCGTGGCACAGGGCCACAGCAGCTCAGAGCCGCCTTCTATGGGCTGATGGTTCCACACTTCTGCAGACCAAAAGCCGGTACTGAGTAAAACCGCCCACACCTCTGCTTCATGACTCTGCAAAGCAATTTCCAGCTCCACGTTTACACGCTGAAAGGTTTAGTCTCTCGCATCTTCTCTGAAAATACTCAACAGTTAGAGATCAATGGAAGACAGTTCTCCACTCGATTTTTCTTTCACTTAGCGTCGAGTGCCTCTTCTGTGGACGTGATGAAGCGTCGCATTTCTGTGTCTACAGTGCACGGCGCGCCTTCGTGTATCACTCACTTGATTATCTGGTCATTCCTACTTGTTAACGAGCTGCTGAGGATGAGGAATTCCACCCTCTGAAAAAAAAAAAGCGCACTTTTAGGGAGCTTCCGAGGACAGATGTGTCCCTGAGAACCAGAGCACACAGGACTCTATGAAGAATCCGCCCTTCAAAGGCAGGTCACTTGCAATGCTCTCTGGAGAAACAAACTTGTCTCCTGGTATGGTAATAGCCATGAGCATCACCTTAGCCTTGGGCAGGAGCTGAAGACATTGGGATACTCTCCAGTACCTTGGCCTTTCCACCCTCTCCCTTAGCATCCCTCGACTCCTGTGTTCTCTCTCCTCACGCAGGCCCTCCTACAGTGGCCCTCCCCTCCTCTACAGCTACTTCCTTTCCTCCTCCTGCTTCCGGTGTGCACCTTCCCTCCGTCCTTCTCTATGTGCACCTGCAGAAACAGGATCAAGTCAGAACAGCAAAGATTCTGCCTGTCGAACATCAGCCAAAGCAGGTCTGGCGTTAGGTCTGCATTCTTACCAACCCTCCCCCCAGAGCACAAGATGATGGCAGATGGCCATGAGGAAGTGATGCGACACCGCCTACAGGGAGTCTCCCATGATTGATCATCTATCATCTGTGCTCTCTTGTCTACCCTTTCACGGTGGGATCCCATTTTGTGTATCTGGCACCTATTGAGGTTGGAAACCTAACCTCAGGAGTTCATGAGATGAAAATTTTATTTTCAGTTAGACAGTGTTGGGAGGTGGGGTTTCCTTAATTAGTTCAGGATGTCACTATCCTCAAGAATGGACTACTGCCATTTTCTTGAGAGGGGGCATGTTTGAAAGCAGTGTTTCTCAACCTGTGTGTCTCGATGCCTTGGCAAACCTCTATCTCCAAAAATATTTACATTACAATTCAAAGCAGTAGCAAAGTTACAGTTATAATGTAGCATTGAAAATAATTTTATGGCTGGGGGGGGGGGGTCACTATAACACGAGGAACTGTATGAAAGGCCTCAGTGTTGGGAAGGTTGAGAACCTCTGGTTCAAAGAGACATTGGTCCCTTCTTGCCTTTGGGATGATACAGCAAATGTCCTCACCAGATTCGGGGACTTTAGTTTTAGAGTTCCTTAGGCTCTAGAGCTTTGAATAATACCTGTCTTTCCTTTAGAAGTTATCCAGCTGATGCCACTGTAACACGGTGGCACACACACACACACACAGACAGACACACAAAAGAACCTAGTAGTTGTTACCAATGGAAACTCAATTTGGCATCCTAGGTACCAAAACTAAAGTTTCACAAGCCTTTCTTAAATGGAGATGAAATCTAAGGACTCTAAGGACTGAAGAGACTCCTAACATTGTATCAAAAGCACTCCCCAGAAGCTATTGTGTTTCTGTGACTTTCCAAAGGGCAATAGATGTGCAGTTTTCTCATTTCAGCCACATAGGGTAGATCCACCTCCCTTCTGCCTCTCCTTCTCCGCCCCCCCCCCTTTCTCCGTCCCTCCGTCCCTCCCTTCATGTGTGAGTGTGCTCATTCTTCACTCTGCTGCTGTATTTCCTCAACTTCGAGCAGGAACAAGCGTCACACAGCCCGCAGCCAAGCTGTCTGTGCAATGTTTCCTGCCGAGTATCAACAACCAGGGTCTCTTTAGTGACACAACCAGGGACTTCCGTGTCAGCTTGCAGAGGGGATTTTAGATTCCTGTTAAGATAAAAGGAATCACTGAGGGTGCCTGTGAGTGAACAAGGTCTTTTTATATTAAACACCCACACAAGCTCATCAAACAATGATAACTGCAGTTAGTTCCCCTAGAGTCCAATCTTGTCTTTGCCAATAACTTGCCTGTTGGCTGATCCAGTAAGTTCTGTCCTAGCCTTCAACTTTCTCGTTGCTCAAAGAATGGAGCTGGAGTAGAGATCTTGGGGTGATGAAGCAAATATTCCATCTAGAACAGAAGTTCTCAACCTTCCTAATGCTGAGACCCTTTAATCCATTTCCTCACATTGTGGTGACCCCAACCGTAAAATCACTTCCGTTGCTACTTCATAACTGCAGTTTTCCTATTAGGATTCTAATGTAATTCTACCTCTAATGTAAATATCTGATATGTAGGATATCTAATATGCAACCCTGTGAAAGGGTTGTTCAAGCCCTAAAAGGGGTCTCGTCCCAGAGGTTGAGAACCACTGACTTAGAGGCACTACGAGCTGTCAGTATATGCTGGATAGGTGAATGGATTTGGTCCAAGTCTCCTCTTCTAGCTTCCCATTTGCCAACAGTGGGAAGCACGCTGCTTAATTTCTCAAGAATTCCAGTGTCTGCTGTCTGTGGGAACAACTGTGTATAATCACAGCCAAATGGGGATTTTGTCTACTGATGGGTTAAGGGCACTGGCTCTCAGTGGGTCCCTGCAGCATGGATGTTAGAGGCTAGAGGATGTTGGAGATGATACCAAATTCAATCCTTGGAGCAGACAAGCTTGTGCTAGAAAGTCTCTAGTGCCACCCGAGAGGCTCTTGACATCTTTCTACCTCAAGGATGAGGATACTTAATCCCCAGAGCAGTGTCAGCTTCTCTGCCTCCCATCTTCTTTGACGGTGACTCTGGGGTGCTGGATCCACCTCCCTCTTGCAGTTTGAGTAAGACTTGCCCTTCCAGAAACTCAGGTGGAATTCTGTTTGCCGCTGTGGTGCTGTGGCATGGTGAGGGCTGATGAGGGGTGGAGAGGGGTGGTAAGGGATGGCCTCGATCTTGTGGCAATCCTCCTGCCTCTGCCTCCTGAAGCAGGTACGCAAAGCCATGCCATTAGACTATTAAACTTGGTACAAAATCTGCTTGCTACCCGGTGGTAAAATCTGTCCTCAGAGAAAGGAAAGTCACAAGACCTAGAGAATCTCACTCCAGGACCAGGAGCGCTCTCCTGTGATGATGGAGGCACTCAGCTATAGAGTGCTATTCCTGTGGCTGGCTATGTTCCTAAGCAATCTACAATTAGGCTCTTGGTCGTTTCTCTCACATTCTGAGGCACTTATTGTGCTTCATTGTGCCTTAATCTGCATTTGTAGTTTTCGCTTAACCTAATACATGTATTTCAGTGTTTTTATTGGTAACAAATTTTGCTAACCAGCCAGCTCTAATCAGCCTTGCTGCTGTAATTCCCAGGGGCCTGGAAGAGCAAGGCCTGAACTGCACCTAGCCCCTAGAGTGCAGAAAAACACAGCTCTCATTTGCTGCCACAAGGGCTGAGGCTGGGGTAGCTCCTTCTGCCATGATTAGCACAAAGGTGAAGATTTGTAGCGGGCAGCGGGGTGGCAGGCCACAGATGGCAAAGGCATGGAGGTTGTGGCTCCAGAAGAACCTAGAGTCTTGCATAGGTGACCAATCAAAATGCCCCCAACACAGCCCTTGCCAGCTTCAGGGGCAATCAGACCTGCTACATCGTCACATGAGTGCCCTCCAAGTCTCTAAAGCCACCGTGTCTATTCAGAGTGTGACTAATGCCCTTTTGCCAGCAGAAACTGGGTCACTCCTTACCCTTTCCTGGAGTACTCTGACATCAAAGGTCACCTTCTAGTCAGAGGAACAAAGCACCTGTTGAGCCTGGCCATTGAAACTGTACTTGGGACGCAGAAAGGAGGAACCCACTCCCAGAGCCGGGAAGCCCTGTCCTCTCACCTAAGAGTCTTCACACTCTCTGCTCTCCATTTCTCTGCCCTTCATGGGTGATTGCAGTGCCTTTCCTTATACCCCCTTGGGGACACTGGGAGGAACAGGACAGAAATGAAGGTGACCCCTGTGATTTCACCATCCATGAAGAGGCATTACCTGCTCACATCAGCTGGAACAGACACACCCACTTCTGTTTATGATCGTGCATGCGTGCATGCACAAAGCACGTCTCTCATGTGTGTGCAAGTGCCACAGTGTCGACACAGTTCTTTCTGTCTACTGTGGATTTCAGGGATCAAATTCAGGTCGTCAGCCTTGTGAGGTGGTACAAGCTTTTACCTGTTGCGCTCCCTCATCAGCCAGCCAGCTTCACGTCCAAAGCTCAAACTACGACGCTTGAGAGACTGATGCCTATGTATACGTGTACTGTGCTGTATAGTTTTGTCAACTTGACTCAAGCTAGAGTCATCTGAAGGGAGGGAACTTCAGTTGAGAAAATACTTCCATAAGATCCAGCTATAGGGCATTTTCTTAGTTAGTGATTGATGGAGAGGGTTCAGTCCATCGTGGGTGGGGGCATTCCAGGCTGGTGTCTTGGATTCTATAAGAAAGTAGACTGAGCAAGCTATGGAGAGCAAACCAGAAAGCAGTATCCCTCCATGGCCTCTGCTTCAGCTCCTGTCTCTAGGATCCAGCCCTGTCTGAGTTCCTGTCCTGACTTCCTTTGGTGATGAACAGCAATGTGGAAGTGTAAGCCGAATAAACCTTTCCTCCCCAACTTGCTTTTCAGTCATAGTGTTTTACCACAGCAACGGGAACCCTAACTAAGATATGTAAGTATTGGGTTTTAAAATTATTTATTACTATTGTATGAGTGCATATGCATGGTGTCAGGGTAAGCTTGTGCTATGGTGCATGTATGGAAGTCAGAGGGCTATTTTGTGAAGTTGGTTCTTTAAAAGAAAAGTATCAGCCCAGGATATCCCAAGACCAAGTTCTCAGCAAAAGGGAGACTGATTTGCCCCAGATGGACAGAGGGCAGCGAATGAGAGACAAACAAGAGATAGAGGGGTGAGGGAAAAGGAGCATGGAACAAAGGGGATGGGATGTTGGTCCTAGTGGGGAACAGGACAAAGGCTTGCCTCTGGATAGAGAGGAGACAGATGTGGCCCATAGGAAAATGGCAGTTTATGAAGGTACGGGGGGAACAGCCCTGTGTTAGGATGGGCTGTTTGATTTTAACTGGGCATGTTAATTAGGTGGACCAAAGATAGGTTTTGATTTCTGGACTTTAATACTTTGATAGCTGGACCTTGAAAATCAGCCTCAGGAGGAGGAAGTGGTCAAATAAGGAAGTAGACTTGGTGAGTTTTAGAGATGTGATCTAAAGATTTTTAACATGGCAGAGGGCAAGGCCTGCCAGAGCCATGGTCATCATTCCTGAGTTGGCCAGGGGCCCTTCAGTTATCTCTATTCTTTGTGGGTCCAGAGACTGAACTCAGGCAATCAACTTTACTTACTGATCCGTCTTGACAATCCCTGGGTGGCCCGTGCTGTCCTAGAACTCATTATGCTGCCCAAGCCTCAAACGTTCATCCATCCTCCTGCCTCAGCCTCCTTAACGCTGGGGTGAAGGGTGTGAGCCACCACAGCTCGCTTCCAAAGCTGATTTCACACTAGCTTCGAGAAGCCACAGATTGGCCTTACGAGGTCAGAAGTCGGCTTGTTTTTGCCACAGGTAACGCTAAGGCTCCTCACAGTGTGAGCCCGCTTTGCTGGCACACGCGCCCCAGCAGCCCAGCACGCTGCTCTCTCTGTTCTAGTATGTAGAAGGTGTCCTTGCTTTGAAGCCCATAAGTATCATTTGTCCCTTCTGTGGCTCCGCGTGTCATATGACGGCATACACTGGAGTCTGTCGTCAAAGCAGAGGATCGTGGGTGACTTCCTGCTCCTGTTTCCCACCTGAAGGCAGCTATGAGGTTAACACTATCAACTTGACAGCACCTAGAATCACCCAGGAGACAAACCTCTGGGCATGTTTGTGAGGGAATATCTAGATTGAATTCATCAAGAGACGAACCCACATGAGTGTGGGTGTGTTGTGTGACAAAACTCTTCCTGGGAAGATGTAATACATACATACTCACACACACACACACACACACACACACACCTCAGATAGTGATCTCACAACAGACCAAATTATGGATGCTGTCAGGTTCAACTTTGCAAACCAATGAATTTTACTGGGGTAACCTACAAGAATATGTGAGGGGTTAATTATAGGACCAGAAATGACTCAAAGACAGCTGCATCACCAAAGCCCACAAAGCTGGGAGCCTGGAGTACACTGCACAGCCTTCAGAAGGCTCAACAGGCTGGAAGAGTGTCCTTTCCAGGTACCTCAGTGGGGCTAAACCTCTTTCAGGCAGCTCAGTCAGTTTCTGTTTCTTTCAGGCATCAGGCCTGCTTCCAGGGCCATCTTTGCATGGACTTTACCTCCTCTTTGAGGGAGCTCTTACTCTTGTAAGGCGGGGCCTAGTGAATCTGGTCAGTTTCAGGGACTTCCTGAAGCTTTTTGAGTTGTTTACCTTCCTGTTTAAGGAGCTTCCCTACAGGATGCAAGGTTTCAATCTAGAAAGAAACTGTCACACAAAAGGAAGGCATCTCTCCATGGACTTGTGTCCCAGACTGCAGAACAATAAGAAGGGAGCTCAACACTAGCTATTCGTCACTCTCCGACCCAACTGTGGATATGTGTGGCTGTGACCAGCTGTCTCTAGCTGCCATGCCTTTTCCACCAGGATGGGGATGATACTCTCAGAGCAGGAGCCGAAGTCAACCCTTCCTTCCTTCCTTCCTTCAATTGCTTTTGCCACCATGAAGGGAAGATTGAGTACTCAACACACTCTCCTGTTGTCCAAAGCACAACATATAACGATGGAATGAAACACACGACCCAAAAGACATTTATTTTTACTGAAATTATTTTTCTCATTACTTTTAGCAAGAAACACCATGATTTATTTCTCACTAACTACATGGTTTTGTTCTAAGGGAGGTCTATCCTTGCAATTAACTAAGGGTTTAATTAAACCCATGTTTTGTTTAAAGTGACATCACTGGGACATGGAAATACGGCTCTGTGGTTACGAGCACTGACTGCTCTGAAGGACCAGTGTTCTGTTTCCAGCACCCACGTGGCATTCACAGTTGTCTGCAGCTCCAGTCCTAGGGGATCCGACACCTTCTACTGGCCTCTGAGGTACCAAGCATGCATGTGATACACAGACATACATGCATGCAAAACACTCCCATACATTAAATAGACAGAGATAGACAGACAGACAGGCAGGCAGGCAGATGGAATTTCTAAATGGCATTCCCTTATCTTTAGCGTCCCTAAATAGCTTGTTTCACAGCCTGTTTTTCTTAAATTCATACATGAACTTCAATCATATAAAGTTCGAATAACGGGAGTTGCCTTTATCAAGAAACATTTTCCCTAACCAAACTGAAGCTACTCTGGAAGAAAAGGAACTGCTGGTTTGAAGCAGAATGCTGCCATTTAAGGGCTTCTGAGCATGTGGTGTTTATATTAAGGTTCTGTCGAGAAACTGTGCCAACAGGAGATATATTGTATTGGAGAGTTCCCTGCTATGCAGATGTATATAGAAAGGACACACACACACACACACAGAGAGAAAGAGAGAGAGAGAGTCAGGAAACTGTCCTATCTGATGGTCTTACTGGAAATCTGTCGGTCTTACTGGACAGTCTTCACTGCCTAGGGCATGCCCACAGGCTGGAGACTTAGGTCAGAACAGCTGGATTTCCGTGGCAGGATTTCTCACAGGGCAGATGGGAAAGAGAAGCAGGGTCTCAGAGCTAAGTTTCCAGGGTTCCACTTTCACTGAAGGTTTACAGTCTCTACTCTTCTGGCCCTCAGGTGATTGGACAGGGCCCACCCTCATTCCAGAGGACAATCTATTTAACTGTCAAAGTCCACTGATCTAAATGCCAATTTTAAGTAAGAAGAAAACACAATCTTCCCCAACAGACTGTATCGTGTTCAATGGAAGCCTTGGTATGTCAGCCACCCCAACCCTAGCCGCATGGATGCCTAAATGTTACAAAAAAGTTTTTTGATGGCTGTGTATCTGGTGGTGACCTGAATTCTCCATTCTCCTGCCTCTGCCTCCCGAATGTGAGAATATAGGTACGCGCCCAGCAAGTGACAAGTCACCACTGAGTCTACAAGTAGCTTTTAAAACACTTGGCCACGCTTCCAGAGTCTCAGTTGATTTAAAGGGGCAGTCTCCTCACAAGGCAGCCGAGCCTTGGAAATCACGAACGGCAAACATGTACATGCATGTAACTCTGTGTGCAGACAGTGGTTTAACCTGGTCCATCCTAACCTTGCAACATTCCAGCATGTCCTGGCACTAAGACGCACGCCGCTGTTCTGTCCTAACTGTCTGACACAGCTTTCTACACACAGAGAAACTGAGCGATGGGTAGCGCCACTCTGGTCCACTTCCCTAGTCTGGGGCTCCCCTCAAAACCAGAGCCTGGGGCTAGGGAGATGACCTAGTGGATAAAATTACTTCCTGAAAAAACAAGAAGACCTGAGTTCCTATTCCCAGAATCCACATAAACAGTCAGGCATGGTCACGTGGGTCAGTAACTCCAGGGCTGCAGATGCAAGTCAGGCTATCACGAGGAACTTGCTGGACAACCTGCCCAGCCAGAGAAAAAGGGGGAGGAGGAAGGGGAGGGGGGAGAGAAGGGAAAGAGAGAGGGAGAGGGAAAGGGAGAGAGAGAAAGGCAGAAGAGAGGAGGACGGAAGGGGGTGTAGAAAGAGAGAGAGAGAGAGGAGAGAGGGAGGGAAGGAGAGAGAAAGAGAGAGACAGAGCATATACCAGGTTCAGGTTCAGTGAGAGACCCTGTTTGAAAGGGAATATGGTGGAGAGTTACAGAGCAGGACCTTTGACGTGATCCTCAGATGCCCGTGAGCATGCGCATACATCAAGTTGTTTTCGTGTGTGTGTGCACACACACACACACACACACACACACACTCATGTGTCCATACTCATATAATATACACTTTTAGAAATCAGAGCGATGGGGGACTTTTGGGATAGCATTGGAAATGTAAATGAGGAAAATACCTAATATATATATATATATATATATATATATATATATATATATATATATATGTATATATATATGAAATCAGAGCGAGGGTAGGGATGTGTCAGAGCATTTGTCTCGCTGGCCAGAGGCCATGCATTCCATTCGCAGCACAGAAGAAAAAAGCAGAGCTAATTCACTGTCCCCCAAGGGACTGCTTTTAAAGAATTATTAAAACCCTCAAACGCCCCAATCCAGGGCATCTTCCAGCTTTAACACAAATCTTGAATTTTAAAATGGTGCCAAAGCGGCATCCCAGCAAATTCTAAAACACCTCCTGGACTTTTTAATCTGTTTGTTCCCTTAGACTCTGAACCCTTGGGGCAACGGTTTTCAATCTTCCTAATGCTGTGACCCTTTAATAGGTCTTCATATTGTGGTGACACCCAACCATCAAGTTGTTTTCGTTGCAACTTCATAACGATAATTTTTTTACTGCTGTGAACCCTAACGTAAATATCTGTGTTTTCCAACGGCCTTAGGTTACTTGACTTCCATAAAGGTCATGACCCACGGGTTGAGAATCCCTGCTTTAGGGCGTGCCATGTGGTCTGCAGACAGGATTCTTACATACATGGACCCTGGTTTGCCAAGGAAGCCGAAGGTCTAAATTGCTTTGCCCATTAAGACAGAGCTCCACAGGTAGATATCCTCACCCAGATCTAGAAAGGACACTTAAACGAAAAGGCCCCACTGCCTTCTCCGTGGCCCCGCCCATCAAGATAAGAAAGAAGGTGGCCCAAACAATGCCTGATTAAAAAGTTGCAAGCAGGCTTGGCTCCTCCGGGGACTCTCTGGAAGCTGCAGAACCATTAGCAGTGGGTGTAGACGTCAAGGGGTGCTGCTGTGAGATGCGCTCAGCTCAGGTAGGGGTTAGCATCCTACACTTGGAACATTTACAAGACCAGGGCTCCTCAGCCGGCTCCTGCGTCTGCCAGGACAGGTCACTAATTGACAGTGAGGCAGAGCTCTATAGAACTCACCTAATTTCCCCTCTCTGTTCTTTGAAGTAAGGCCAGCATCTCTTACGTCTCTACGGAGTCTTTTCTGGCGGGAAACCGGCTGAGGAAACTTTGAAATCTGTAGTATTTACCTACACTGTGAGTGGAGAATCAGGGTCTTCATCTCTATGGCCATTAGGGTCCAGGCAGGCTTCTCCGTCTACCCATGTGCGCCTATAGCTGCTTCCTCCCAGTGAGCTCACCAGGTTCCAGATCCTAGATAATTTTGTTTTCAATTACTTCTGAGTTTGAGGACACAAAACGCTGTTCCCACCTTAGGATTAAAAAATATTCTGAGTCGAATATGAGTGATCATTGCCCAGAACAAAAGGATCAAGTAGTCCCTGAATTGTGTGTCCTACTGCAGAAGTGGTTGAGTGATCTTTTACATTCTTAGAGCAAAAGACAGCTATACATCACAGTCTTTAACAAATGTTTTGGTGAGAACATCAGATAGACATGTCACAGCGAAGCACAGAAATCTCTACTAAAAGTCTCAGGAGCTATCTGATGACAGTTGGGTTGGTGGAAACTAGTGTTAGTACATTCCAAAGTGTGTGTGTGTGTGTGTGTGTGTGTGTGTGTGTGTGTGTGTGTGTGTATTTTAAACCTGATAGTCAAAGGAATGTTAGGTCAGACAAGAAGTAGACAATGAATGGCTACCAGGGGACTAAAGATAGCCAGATACTTCTGCTCTGGATCTGCAACATTCCAACTTTCTATAATCTTGACATCCTAATCAATTCATCAATTAATCAATCTCGTCGACTCACTAACACAGGTGTGGCTTGGGGGGGGGGTTGGACTTCAGGCAGTTGTGTAGAGGGGAGAGTAGTGGGAAACAGAACAGAGGCTTATCATCTCTCACAGGGGCACAGGTGTGCGACACCATAATTTAGAGCAGGAGATGGGAGGACTTCCCCACCCCCACACAGAGCCATTACAGAACAAAGTAGGAGACAACTAATTACATGCAAGACCATGTAGCATGGTTAAGGAGCTAAGAAAAAAAGTGGAGTGCTGACTTAATTTAAGATAACTTCATTATCACCTTTAGATCCGTTTTTTAAAGACAAACAGTAAATCAGCAAGAAGCATTCCTTGAAGGGTCCCGAGGTAGAAGGGGGTTCTTTGAGGGAGAGTGGACTCTGAGCAGTTACATGCACAGTCACTGCTAATTTACATCAGATCCCAGCTCCGGGGAAAATAAACACCGTCTGTCAGTCAATGCATGCATTTGCACACTGCAGTTGAAGCCCCCAGACTGGCGTGATATTTGGGAGGTGTTTCGCTGTCTCAGGAGCCCCAGCCTGCTTTTTTCCCCCTATTGGCTCTTCGAGCATACTAATGCCTTTCTAACGGTATTAAAAGAAATCTGTTGAGCCTCTTAGGAAGCTGCACAACAACCCGTCTTAAAAATAGCTGCACTTCTGGCCAGCTTCCCCAAGCTTACAAGGAGATTCCTAACCCACTGCTGCTCAGAAGTCCAGGCAGGCGCCCAGGCAGGACTGGCTCTGCAGAGTCCCTGAGCCAGAGGAAAAAAGAGACAGGGCAACCCAGGCACTGACATCACTGTGGTGAGGAGGAGAGGGAGTGGCAGAGAGGAGCCTCCAGGCCACTGCCTCTCTGCTTTGATGCTCAGCTCTGGGGGCAAGGGCCTGGGGCCAGCACAGGATGCCCACTGCAAGGTGTGCTTCCTAGATAGAGCCTGTCCTTGGTGGACCCAATTCTTGGTACTTGTCTGTGTTGATCCTCAAGTGTAGATTGTTTCAGTAAGTATATACTTGACTTCATTGCCCAATCTTGAGGGAGTGTTTGTGTGTCTGTGTGTCAGAGAGAGAGAGAGAGAGAGAGAGAGAGAGAGACAGAGACAGAGACAGAGACAGAGACAGAGACAGAGACAGAGAGACAGAGAAGACAGATGTCAGATGTTTATCTCAGTTGTTTTCCACCTCATATATTTTGGGGACAGGGCATTTCACTGACCCCAAACCTCGTTCATTCAGTGAGCCTTGGAGATCATTCTGTCTTTACCCCCTCAGCTCTGGAACTGAAAGTGTGTACCACAGCACCTGACTTTTTTTTTTTAAGTAGCGTATTAATCTCATTTCTAGTTACTGCGATAAAATCAACTTAAAGGAGAACGGTTTCTTTGTCTCACAATCCCAGGTTAAAGAGCATCATGGCAGAAAGTCATGGGGGCAGGAGCTTGAGGCAACTTGTCTCCTTGCATTTATAGTCCAGGGGTCAGAGCCATGAATTGATGCATGCCTCCACCCTTATACAACCTAGAATCCCCTGCCTAGAGAATGGTGACGCCCACAGTGGTTGAGTCTTCAAACCCCAGTTAGTGTAATCAAGACAATGCCCCATAAACATATGCACAGGCCAACCTCATCTAAGCAATTTCTCACTGAGACTCTTCCTAAGTGATTCTGGACTGTGTCAAGGTGACGGTGAAAATAACAATTCCCTGTGGATTCTGGGTAATTGAACTCAGATTCTTAGGAGAGCAAACGCATTGCCAGCTGGGGTGGTACTTCTTGGTTGTCACCTCAGCTATATCTACAACTAAGACCCAAGCAGTGAGGGATCTTTTTCTAAATTAAATAATTTGAGGCAGGACAACCTACTTTTATCCTGGATCTTTTGAGATGGGATCCACCCTTAATCTGGGCCACATCTTCTCCTGGAAAGCTATGTAGAAGACATAGAAGAAGGAAACTTGCTCTCCCTTTGCCTTCTTGTGCTTGTTCTGGCTGGTAAGTCCACTCTGTCACTGTCATTAGATCTGACTTCTTTAGGATTTTGGAGACTACTGAAGGCCAGCTGAGACAAGCATCCTCATGGACTGAACAATTATTAAATTCTTGGATCTTCCATTTACAAATGCCATTGACAGTCATTGTTGGACTAGCTAGACTACAACCTGTAAGTCACTCTAATACATACATACATACATACATACATACATACATACATACATGCTACTTAATATACTAATGTCCTTTTTCTCTAACCCCCATTCTTTATAAGTTGGTTTGAATCAGGGTGTAACCAGAGCCTCTAATGGGAAGAAAGACCATCTGAGGTCGTCATGAAGGGAACTGGCACTCACGTCCCTGACCAGAAATAGAGAAGCAGTAGGAGGAGCCCATAGCTCCACAGTGGTCAGCACTGGAAGCCTTGAGGGGGGGGCAGAATCCTGGGTGCCCACCCCACATCATCATGGTCTGACTGGGAATTTCTACATACGCGTGAGGGTGCCCTGGAGGTCAGTTACAGGCAGCATGTCCTTCCCTGGGGTGAGAGCACACACATGGGTGAAGAGTACCCGTCCTGGGGTCATCATTGCAGACTCCAATATCTTTGTTAGGAGGCTGTGAATTTGATTCTTTCATAGTGTTAAACCTGAAAAGCTCTACAAATGGCGGCGGGGTAGCTGGGGTGGGGATGGGGCTTGGGGTAGGGGTAGTGTGCTTGCAGGTTTCCATGAAAACATTCAGTGTAGTGCTGATCCACTATGTGGCAGTCGGTCTGATAAATGTCTTCACAAGAGAGATGGACTGCCTGGGAACGTGCAGAAAGTGGCAATGGTGAGGAGAACTGCACTACATAGGAGTCCAAACCTGGGGTCGCTGTGACACAGCCACTGAGGCTGCCATGCATACGTCCCGCATCTGTGTATTTCCTTCAGGATGACCTACGCCATGCCTCTTGATGCCATACATCTCCCTACTGACTGCAATGGGGGACGGCTCTACTGCCTCAGCTTTTCCTGCAGTTACGGTGTGAGAGTGAAATGTTCCCTACAGGCTCCTGCGTTTAAATATGTGTTCCCCAGCTGGTGTCACTCTTTGGCGAGGTTGAGGAGCCTTTGGGGAACTGAGCCTAGCTTTGGAAGATATAGACCTCTGGTAGGCAGCCCTTGACCTTTATAGCTAGGACTTGTTTCCTCCCCTACCTCTGTGCATGCAGCCCTGTCGCCATGCCTTCTCCACTGCGCATGCACCTTGCCTCTAAGCCTTCTCCACTGTGCATGCGCCCCACCTGCATGCCTTCTCCAATGTAATGGATTATATTGCCAAACCTCACTCCCAAGTGAACCTTCCTCCCTTCAGTTGCTGCTGGTCAGGTGTTGAGTCACAGCCACGAGAAAAGTAACTGATCCGCTGCCATCTTGCTCTGCTCTGCTCTGCTCTGCTCTGCTCTACTCTGCTCTGCTCTGGGACTGACCTTCGGGTCTACTTCATCCCCCGACTCAGTAACCAGCAAGGGATCCTCCGTGCTCTGCAGGAGCCCTGAAAGCTGTCACACACAGCTAACTGGCCCCTGCCCTTATACCAGGCACTTAATGGGTGCCTTTCAACACCTTCCAGATTTCAGGAGTGTGAGAAACTTCGCAGAGAACTGGGTTGGAAGCCATTTTTGCCCAGATGTAGACACTGTCACGGAGAAAGAATTGCAGGGTGGCAGGTGCCTGAGCTGCCACTCGTTGCTGTGTCTGTACTGTAGGCAGCTCTGGAGTGGGAGCAAGCCCTACTCCTTAACCATCTTCCTCTTTCTCCACTGATCTGGTTTCTAGAACTTCACTAACCCTAATTCTAACCTTCTCACCCTAACCCTAACTCTAACCCTCCTACCCTAACCCTAACCCTTTAACCATAACCTTAACCCCAACCTTAACCCTCACCCTTACCCACTATGTCTTTCATCACTGTGGGCACTTCACCATGGCAACACCTGGGTACGGCTTCGGTCTGCCTTCCATGGTGCTTCACATCTGTGTCTATTCCATGGTAATGGCTCATGTCTTCTCTTCCATGATCTGTGGATAAATTCCTGGGAGCCTTGATGGGGTGGGGAGGAGGGTGGGTCAGGTACTACTTGGATTTTCCCTCAGGGCTGTACCTTCCTTCCTGCAAAACCACTTAGTTTAAACGGGAAATTTGTCACAAGACAAAGCAAGCTCTGATTCTCACTATGGAAGCCCAGAGGCTTAGAGCCAGCCTGCCCTGGACTCCGGGTTAAAATCCCCAGGAGGACAAGCAAAGGCTGAGGAGCGAGGTGTTGTCTTCAGAACCCATGGCAGGGTATCTTACATCCCAGGGCAGAAATGATTTCATCAGAGCCTCTGTGTGTTAGTATAATCTGGGACACACACACAGAGACACAGACACACAGTGTTTTGAGATTTGATCCAAATAGGAAAAAAAAATGAATGAAACCACGGAGTTAGACATTCGGATACTATCTCCAGGTCTGACCAGAGCCTGAAGAACATTATGGCTGTCCTCAAATTAAAATGGGAGCCCCACCTCCTGATGTAATGGTTGGAAATGCAATACAGCTATTTGCACCGGTCTCAGAAGTGGCTCTCAGTCCTACCTCCCATCCTGCTGAAGAAATAAACCCAAAGACTAGATGGTCTGGATTGGGAACTAAACAGGAAAGATGAAGACTAAGGTGGAGAAGCCCAGGAAAGCAATTTCCCTGAGTCAGTCTTCTGGGAAGCAGCGTCTTCTGGAGCCTCCGGCCAGGCTCCACCCTCTTTCCTCGTTCACCATCTGAAGGTCACAGAGGCTTCTGGGTCAGACAAGGGTTTTCCCAACTTCCTAGCTGAGTTCTTCTCAGGTCATGCATCCCAACCTAGTCCCTCTGCCAGCAATCATCTTGTTTTAACTAAAAAATAGCAAGGTGCTTCTATTGAAGCCCTTGCTCAAAGAAATAATAAATGTTTCCCACAAAGTCGTCTGTGAGTGCGCACACTCGCACTGTCATTAATGTGGCCTGCTTGTGGGGGGGGGGGGTGTCAGAGGACCTTGTTTGAAGCAGGGTCTTTTGTTGAATGCTGTGTACTCCAGACTAGAATGAGCACAAGCTCCCAGGAATTCTCTTGTCTTTGCTTTCTTCCTGAGTGTAAGACAGCTGGAATTAGACTTGAGCGACACCTGTGAATTTGTGTGACTCTGGGGAGCCAAACTCAGGGCTTCGTGCTTAGGTTAAGCCAGCCTTTACTCACTGGATCACCTGCCATCCACTCAAGGTTTTCAGTAAAACAGGCACACACTTAGGTGGTGTTTGCTGTGCCCTAAAAACACGTTTGTGTGCTTGTATCAGTATGTAAGCATGTTTTAATCTTTGCAGCAGGCAAATGAGGAAACAGGCTGAAGCAAAGAAGGATTTCCGGATCTACCTGCAGTGGGAAATTTGGGATAGGGTAGAGGTCAGATAGGAAGAAGTCACGGGCCCTAAGTCTTATTGGTTAGCTCTTCCTGATCTCAGAAAGAGCCTTTTTTTTTTTAAAGACAGCAAGTGCATCCCTGTAAAGTGACTTCACAGACTCACTTCGTTTGTGTATCTAAAGGTCTTATGGAATACAATGCTAAGACATACTCAGTCAGTGTCTGAAATGCTCCCTCGCCAGCACTCTTCCTGTTAGTATAATGGCCTCACTCCCCTCTAATCCAAGGCTCACATCTGCCTTGTTACTCCCTGTTGTTTGATATTGACCTTGTCCCAATTCTTCAAAATAAAAATAAATCATGCTCCAGCAAGCATCTTTGCTGTGTGCATTTCTCCATATTTTCAAGGATGGATGGAGCAAACTGCCAATAGCTGCAAAATTCTACAAAACCAAACACAGATGACGCCTGCATGACTTACATACTTACATGCATGGGGGTTCATTTTACATGTGGGAACGATGAACGACTACAAAAAAAGCCAGAGAGAAAGAGGACCAATATCGTTTAGAAAACGAATGCAAAAAAATTAATTGAAAGACTAGACAAATGAATTGCGGATTGCATGCTACACGCGTGTAACGTGCATGTAGGTCTTGTCCTAGGGAACTGAGGACTTCACAACATATAGGTCAAAGGCAAATGTGGCAGTGGTCTAAATGATATTAAAAATCACAATTTAAAATTCAGGAGCCATTCCTGAGGAAGAGTCTTGCCTGGGAAGTTTGTAGAAATAATTCAGACGTAGAAGAGAGACAGTGAACAATGTTTCCCTGGATCTAGGGAGCTTGATCTTTATTTCCAATAATAATGATATTAACATGAAATGCTGGAAATGTAAAAGCTAAGATTATCTCTGTCATTAGAGGGTATTATTTCAAGGGTTAAATATTCCCCAAATGACAGCTTGGTGGTGGCGCACGCCTTTAATCCCAGCACTTGGGAGGCAGAGGCAGGTGGATTTCTGAGTTAGAGGCCAGCCTGGTCTACAGAGTGAGTCCCAGGACAGCCAGGGCTACACAGAGAAACCCTGTCTCAAAAAAAAACAAAATCCAAACTAAAAACTTCCCAAAATATTGCAAGAGCAAGAGAGATCATGTTTTCAGGAAAGTTGTAAAAGGATTCGAAAGCACTGTCTTCAGTCCACTTAGGGATGCGCACAGCTCTAGGTGGCTTTCCATATGTAATGATTCACAACAGCAGTGACAAGTGTATTCCTCATAATGCTTACTCTATAACAAGTCATGTATATGATTTAAACTAAATAATTGTATGGAAGCATTAACAGAAAACCCAAGGACAGTGAGAGGGGCGCCCAGCCCCTCCCCACCCCCTACCCCCAACGAAACTTCCACATTCCACAGGAGTCTCCTCACACTGAAGGTTTAACCCAAACCTCACTTTTATACAGAAAGACACTCCTTAGGGTGAAACTGGAAATGTCCTCGAGTCTGAGGAAGTTGGCAGAGGAAGAGCAGGGGGGGCCTCAGATGTCCTGCCCTGCTTCCATGCCCGGAATTCTAGAGGGCGGAGATAGGATTTTTGGAGTACAAAGAACAGCATAGACCAAGAAGGATGGGACTCACTGAAGGCTGGATGACAAAGATTACATTACAAATGGAACCAAGGGGCAATACTCCGCTATACACAAACTGTAAAAGACATTGATCATTTTCAGGGAACAGAAGGGTTCTGGTGTCTAACCGTGAATAAGTCCGTGTGTTGCTGGGGAGGTGTAGAGACATTTTCATGAGTAGCATAGGGAGAGGGTTGTTGCTGTTGTTTTTGCATAAGATCAAGATGAATTAAACAACAACAACAACATACAAGCAAAAAATCAGTGCCCTGACCAAACACATCAGAAGTGGCAGGCTGAACACCGTGCAACTGTTCAACAGACAGAGTGTGAGCCACTAATACACAGGCAAAATTGTCGACAAGGTGTGGAGCCCAAGAGAGAAGTCAGAAAAATGGAGGAACACTTAGTCCCCATGAATAAACCCCCCCAGGTGGCTAAAGGAAGTGCAAGGTTCTGATGAGGTTTAACAGTAACAGAAACCCAACCGAAGAGACGAGGGGACACGGAGCCTGCTTTTCACCCATCAGATTGGCAAGGAAATATTGATAGTGTTTTCTGGGCGACCATGTAAGTGTATAGGCAAACCCTGTGACGAATCCCACACAGAAGCTTGAACTACACCAGTCCTTCCGCCAGGAGTCCACCGGAAAGCATTTATCTTTCAAGACACTCCAAGCAGAGTCTTATTGTCAATGTACACATACGCTGGCGTATATTGCATAATTTTTTAACCACGAGAACTTTGAAAAATTCATTGCTCCCCCTAGAAGAGGTCAGATGAATGAATTCTGCTATTGTTAGACACTAGAATTTTATGCTGTGGCTAACAAAAGTAAAATTGATCGCTACTGTACCGAGATGCAAATGACCGCAGCAGAGTTTTAAGTCTCAGCTGTAAAGATGTCTGGACACTCCTGTGTTCACTCCTGTGCTCAGAGCAGTTACACACCTGAGTGTTGCTCACACTTTTGATCAACATTGAGCAATGTGCCTTGTGTACTGTTAGATACATAGCAAAGGATGGTATCTGGTGTTAGCAGTTTATAGGAGCTGGTAATTGTGTGTGTGTGTGTGTGTGTGTGTGTGTGAGAGAGAGAGAGAGAGAGAGAGAGAGAGAGAGAGAGAATCACAATCACTCTCTTTTTATAAATAAAGTTCTATTCTTAAGTGTGTGTGTATGTGTGTGTGTGGGGGGGGGGGTCAACAGCAGGTGCAGGTCCCTACAGAGGCCAGAACAGGGTGTCAGATCCCCTGGAGGTGGAGTTACAGGCAGTTGTGAACCTCTCTCCAGCCAGATTCTGGGAACCGAGCTCAGGTTCTCTGCGAGGGCATACATAACGTTACTAACCACTGACTGACCCATCTCTCCGGTCTCAAAAATAGTTATTTTACGTCGGTGGGTGTTTTGCCTGCACACATGTGTGTAGTGCCTGAGGAGGTCAGAAGTGGATGCTGGATCCCCTGAAACTGCAGTTACAGACAGACCACTGGGATCAGCCTTGTGGGTGCTGGGAACCAAACCCAGGTCCTCTGGAAAAGCAGTTAACGCTCCTAACCACGGAACCATCTCTCCAGCCCCGAACAAACATTTTAACTTTCCATGCTCTTTGAATTATTTATGAATAGACATTCCCCTTATAATGATACAAATATACCACATGTGGGTAACACATTCAAACAAAGCCGTCAGAGGGTTGAGTGTTTGTTTGGCAGTGGATGCCTGGACCACATTCCTTTAGGCTTCTTCCGGTTCCGGTTACCACCGCTCATGGGAAAGCCGGAGGGCAGCCCGGCAGGCAGCGTGTAGCTTTCCAGTGTGATTCATTTCCAGTCCTTTCCCTTCTTTTCACACTGTTCTCCTAATTTGGGTCTTCCGAGCCGGGGCTGACCTCTGACCTGTTCCTATGGATGAGAGTATAACCCACCCATCAGCAGCCAAAGTCATTCCCACCTGCCAGTCCTGAGTTCTGCTGGCACCAGTCGTGGCTCGAGACAAAGAATCCTGAAATGAAGGGTTCTGTGGAGCGCCGGAGGTGTGACAGCTATAGGGACACTTCCTGCACGACAGCTTATGTGCGTCCTGTCCCTACCTCTACTCTGCTCTCTTCTCAGCCGAAGCTCTGTGTTTATCTTTTCCTTCATCGCTCTTCTAGCTAGCCATGTAATTACCTGCTCTACCATGGCCTAACACCCTCGCCCCCCATTCCCCTTCAGTGAAAGGGTTCAGGTAGGGAGAAAGATGCTCTAAGGAGACATACTGATACTTTGTCAGCCTGTGGAAATAACAGTCCTCAAGCGACAGGAATTTCCCCAGCACCTCTTGCTGAGAGAGGGAAAGGGCTCAGCTCTGGTGCCAGCCAGGGTGGGGAGTTTGTCTCCCTCCGGTCTGCAGCTTGTCTGAACACCTTGCAGGAGAGATAGAAGCTGAGACAGAGATGGATCGGCGATGGACAAGACCACACCTAAGCCAAGATCGATTAGTTATGCCTTTCATCTAAACATAAACTTCGCGTTAGGACCCTGAAGAGGTCTAACGGCCATTGGATCTCTTTATTTGTTCCTCCCGATGTGGCCACGTCGAACAAACCCTTGCCTGCCTGAGTTATCTGTGTAACTGGTCTTTGAGGATGGGTGGCTGAGTCTGACTATCGCACCCAGGCTCTGGCCTCAAAGATCCTTGCTCACGGATAGGGCCCAGTGGCCTCTTCTGCTATCTTGGCGTCTGCTGAGTGGAGCAGCATTGCTTCCTGTGGTAAAAGGGTCAGTGCCACAGGCGCCCCAGACACCCTCCCTAACCCAGGGCCTGGGTCCAGGTCTCTCCTCCAAGGGCCTGCCTGGAGGATAAGACACCCAGTCATAAAACCCAGGGTCTTCCCTGGCCCCTGGTGCCTAGTTTTGGATCTGGAGCCAGGAGCCATGTAACCCAAACACAGATCAAAGCTTGAGAGCTCCAAAGCTCCTTTTGGAGTCCTGGCCTGGGCTGGAGCCGATTAACTCCCTAGGCCATAAACGATGTGTTTCAGTTTTAAAGTCGTTCCCGGTTTCCTGTTGAAAATCTGAAGCACTGTGACTCAACTGTCTCACAGTGATCCCGTTTCCGCCCGCCAGAGCCTGGCGGACACAGGCAAGGGTCGTCAGGCAAGTCAGTGCACTCCACTTGCCTCCCACACTGATGGTCTATCCTAGATCATCCCTGTCCAGCTTCAGATCCCACATCCGCATCCGCTGCACCCACGGCTTCAGACCTCCCGGTGACTCGCGTCTCACTCTAAGAGTCCTGCTGGCCAATGAGAACGTGTTCTTCAGCGCTGACAGCCTGAGACAGACTAATTTAGTCAGGCTAAATTAGTTTGAAGCTCTTGTTTGTTTTGCTTTGAGTTTTGTCTGTCTGGCACTTGTCTTTCGTTTTAGTATTTATCTATTTATCTTAGCATTACTTTTGCAGAGCTTGGATTCGAACTCGGGGACTTAGGAATGCTAGTCAAGTTCTCTACCATCCTCGGCCCTTTTACTTCTGTTTTAAACATAGAAAATATATATATATTTGCATGAGTAAAGGTATTTCATTCAGATAGTAGAGCACTTCCTTAACACCACAAAAGCTGGCCTACATGGAGAGTCTGAGGCTAGCCTGGGCTATGTGAGGCCCCATCACTACCTACTCTGCATTATTATTATTTTTTATAACAGGAGAATATGAATTAGTAATAAGTGTTTTGTGCACATCACATACGGAGCGAATTTAAGAAGCGCTCTGTGGAGAAAGCAGAACTTGATGCTCAAAAGCTAAGAATGTAGTCCCTACCAGGTTGGTGGGTGTCAGGGGCAATACTCGGGAATCCATGCTGTTCTGGGGAGAGTATCAGGGCGCAGGCCTCTCATCCCTGATGCCGAGTTCATTACTAGTGTTCATCTGTTTGAGGGTTTAAAGTATCAGCTCTCCAGTCACTGAGCAATGTCTGGTGATGTTTAATGTGCTTACAACCCAGGTGGGTAGCAGGGTAGCAGCACACCCTGGCTGTTGGGACAAAGGTGTGTCCATAGAAGCAGGCACCAGGTGGTCAGTGGTCAGCGCTAAGTGGGAAGGAGACAGATACAGAGTGAGATGGGGAATGTCCCGTGTCTTATCACCCTCTCTCATTGCCAGTGGCTCCAGGGGTCGTCCATCCTGTGGGAGCTTGAGGTAGCTGGTCACATTGTCCCGTAGTGCCCAGAGTCGGGAACAAGAGAGATGAGTGCTGATATCCAGCTCAGTTTCTGTCTCTTTAATTCAGTCTGAAACCTCAGGTACACTGGCGTTGGAGCGGTCACTTACCCTAACTAGCGTAATCTGCAAAGTCCTTTATAGGCACACCCAGAAACGTTTCTAGATGACTCTATGTTCTGTCAAGTATCCAATGGTTATAAACCATTACACCCCCAAATCATGGTGTACTTGAGATGTGAGGAAGGCTTGTGTGTCCAAAAAAGATGTGGGGCTGCTTATTGTGTTGGTTTCTGGTTTGGAGTTTTAGGTGGAACAATTGGTACTTGCAAGGCACTTCTCTATTTAGTGTGTGTGTGTGTGTGTGTGTGTGTGTGTGTTACACACACCCAGGGGGTCAACCCCAGGGACTCTTGCAGGCTAGGCAAGCACTCTGCCCATGAACCACGCCCCTAGTCCAGTGTAGCCTCTCTAGATCTTTTACAATCCTAGTGGGTAGGTGTCTCACAACCCTCTGAGGGAAGTATCTTTGCAGAATAGATGTGTGCCTGAGATCTCCGACACTGCACACTGAGACGTGTGACTCCATGCGTTGTCACCACCGACTCAGCGCTTCAGCAGCAGAGGAAATGACGACTATGCAGATGAGTTCGATCAGCGAATTCCTGTCACTTTGATTCTCTTATAGAGACCCACCCAGAGTCAGTACCTCGGCCGTGCTGTGCATCTCTGGATGCTTCCAGGATAAATATTTAAACGATAGCTTGGACTGGCCATGGTAGCATTAAATTAAAGTCATTACCTTTGGGGAATGTACTTCTGAAAGGCTCCGAAGCCCTCAGCCGCAAGGAGATGCAGTGAGTCATATTCAACACCTGCCTCTCCTTTTTTTTTTAAAGTCTACAAAATACACTAAGGCTATAGAGCATGTGTACCGTGCCACGTGAGAATCAGAAGCCCCCAACTTAGCTACCTCCCGATGGATGTCACAACCTGGCATTCCTGTCATCCCCATTCACGTTGTATTAAATCAGCACTTTTTTTTTTGTCAAAGAACGTATTATTTTACCAGATTGTTCCCCATTTCCACACAGAGAGACGTCAGGCGTTGCTAATATAATTCACAGATAATTGCAGGAAGCATCTTCGGGCTGCAGCCCTGAGCAGTCCACTCAGCCGGTTGGTCCTGGGGTAAGCCGGCTTCTGTGACGTCACCCTGCTCAGGGGCTGCCCGACTAGAGAGCCCCCGCTTGTGTACGCTGCTGTAAGGGTGCTCTTTACCACAGAGCTGCGCTCCCGCTGGAGATTCTGCTTTCCTCTCCTCCCTCGTCTGAGTCACTTCATACTCACAGAAACCAAAAGGCACAACAAAACAAGGAGACGCGACTGCTTCTCTGATTTTTCTCACAGCGTGTGAGAGCTTTTCTCTGTCAGCATGCATAGAGAGGCAAAACTCAGGATGTGGCCCCATAGTGTATAGTTGTGTTAAGAGCCCCCAATTTCCTAATTTGATCCGCTTTCATGGCTCTGTATTTAATGTCAATAGCCAGCCCCACCATTTGTTTGGGAAGGTCACACTGAGGAATTCATTATTTCAACTGGTCAATCTCAGGCCTTCTTCTCCCTCTTGCCCTTCCTCCTCCCTTCCCTCCTCCTACATTTATTTCCCCCGTCCCTTCACCTTTCTTTCTTTTTTAACCTACCTATTCATCTCTCTAGTTATCCAAACTCCTCTCATCTATACAACTTTCTTTCCATCACCTCTTCCTCCCTCCCTCCATCTTTGTTTTCTGTGCATGATTTTTTTTTTTTGAAAGCTGGTCTTTTTTTTAAAAAAAAGAATTATTTTATTTATTTTATATATATATGAGTACACTGTCACTGCCTTCAGACACACCAGAAGAAGGCATTAGATCCCATTACAGATGGTTGTGAGCCACCATGTGGGTGCTGGGAATTGAACTTGGGACCTCTGGAAGAGCAGTCACTGCTCTTAACCACTGAGCCATCTCTCCAGCCCTGAGCTAGTCTTACTGTACAGTCCAGGTTGCCCTCAACTTCTCTTCCTTGCCATGGTCTCCCACCCCCACCTCCCCAGACCAGGGTTGTAGGTATGTACCACAATTTCTGCATCATATAACCATACGATAATAGTTATTTTATTTTAAAAATTACTTTATTTGTTTACTCTGTGTGTGTGCGCGTGCGCACGAGTGTGAACGCTGAATGCAGGCATGCACTCGCACAGTGAGTGTGTAGAGATTTCAAGAGTTGACTCTCACTTTGCACCTAGTTGAGGCAGGGTTGGTCTTCCACTCTAGGACACCTGGGGAGCGTGCTTTTGGATGGTTCTCCCCTCTCTGCTTCCTGTCTTGCCATAGACGTCCTGGGATCACAGAGGCACATTAGCTACCTCTGTCGAGGGGCTTCAGGGAAGGAAGTTGGGTCACCATCAGGCCTCACCTCATATTCTAATCACGTTTGAGGAGGTGATCCAAACTGCTGTGAGATCTGAGCTGAGAGTCACAATCCATGTCTAGACTGGGCTGGAAGTTTAGAAAGAACTCAGCGTCCTCAACTTCTCTTCCTGCCTGATTGAAACTCCTAAGCGAGCGCTGACTTAAATGGCAACAACAAAAACGCAATAGCAAGCCATAAAGTTCCTGCCGGCCTCATTTGAGTTATTTCCTGTTACCGTTGCATGGCGTTGTTAATCATGACTGAAGTGGAGGAGATTCTAAGACTCTGGGCTACTGAACATTCGTGTTGAAAACTGCAATAGCTTTCAGCGACGGTGTGCGCTGTGGTGTGATTAGGTCAGGGGGGACTCTGCCCTCAAGATGGGATTAGGGTGTTTACAAAGAAGCCCTGGGAGACTTCACATGGGGACATAGACCTATGACAGCAGGATGGACAGACACCAGAGAGGATGGCACTTTGCCTTGGATGTCTCGGCCTTCAGATTCTAAGCAATTAATCTGTGTTTGAAAGTGACCCCAAAATATTCTATTATAGATCCTCAAATAAATAGCATTTCCAGACCTCCTGGCCCCCCACCCACATGTACAGCTATGGATATACCGACCCATAAAAATCACCAGCTTCTAGACTGTCTCCATTGAGAATCAAGAAGTCATCTGGGGAAACCTGGGAGTCAAACCCTTCTTTTAAGACCGGGAAGGTCAAATATCTGTGAGTGCCTCCTGCAGCGGCTCAGTACTTGTATCCTGTCACACGTTCTCATTCACAAACCGACATTTTGCAAATGAATTGGAGGAAGCATCAAGCTCAGTGCCAATATAGAGTGTACGCTGTCTCTCATAAAGCAACCTGAGAGCATGCCTTTTTCATTAGGGGAAAACGAAGTCTTAAAGAAAGGCATCTTTCACACGTATTAAGCCTGGACTACCTGAACCCACACACACACAGGTTTGTACTTGTGTTCCTTGTGTTACGTTACGTTGCTGTCAGTACGCCTGCAGAGTTAACACATGCTGAATTGGACATGCCATTTCTGAAGCAGACTAAAACCTACATCCCTTCCTTTTGAAATCATGAGATCAAATGCTAATTGAAATTTCGGAGAACACTTCCGAAACCTTCTTAAAACCGTCTTCCCTCAGGTCCCCGGGGCCACAGGCTGTAAGGACTTAATCTCAGGTGCCCCGTCTGTTCCCTTGGGGGTATTGTTTTCCACTGTCACCCAGGCATCCAGTGGTGACTGAGCCAGTCCAGATGAAAAGTCTGTTTTGAAAACTGCAATTAATAAAATAACCCACAGCCCTTTAAAGTGTTCAATATGACGGCAGAGAAACCGGCACCCTCTAAGTATGGAGGCCCCTTCTTAGGCCTGGTCTTTGTTAGCGTTCCGTTTCTCTTTTATTTGTATGTGTGTGGGGGCTTGTGCATGCATGCTTGGGTGTGTGTGTGTTCATGGGGGTAGTGCATATGTGTGTGTGTGCATGTGTGTGAAGGTCAGAGTTCAATTTCGGGTGTCATTTCTCAGATTTCTCAGGTCCTGTTTTTTTGTTTTTGTTTTGTTTTTGTTTTTGTTTTGTTTTGGTTGGTTGGTTGGTTTTTTCTTTTAAGACAGGATCTCTTGAGATAGAGATCACCTAGTAGGCTAGGCTGCCGGCCAGCCAGTCCCTGCAGTCTTCTCATCCAGGATGAGAGTCACCACACCCAGCTTTTTTATACAGTTTCTGGGGTCCCCATGTTGGCAAAGCGTGAGTTTTACCAACTGAACTATGTCTCCACCTCTGAAACTGCCCTTAGAAAGGCAGAGGTGACTTCGCTGGCCACCGCCCTGGTGACAGCAAGGCAGGCAAGCACACAGAGAAGGGGCACCAAGTGGACTCTGTTCTCCAAATGCTGTTTCTCCTGCAAGTCCCCGCTCAGCTCACAGCGTAAGGAAGTCATGTTTCCCAAGCTCTGGTTACTTCTAAGCTGTCCACACACTGGGGCTCAGAGGGGCGTGAATGCAAGCACAAAGAAGCAACAGGTGAGTCTGTAAACAGCCCAGGGGTGCTGGGAGGGCTACCCCTGCCATCTCTGCCCACTCTGATATTATCTCACTTTCTTCTTTGCTAGACAACCAGACTTAGCCAGTAGCCGTCTAGAACACTGTGGTCTCTATGTGGGCTACTTAAATATTTAAATCATGTAAGTTTAAATTTCCAGCCACATCCCGCCCCTCTGCCCCCTTTTTGGCAGGCCGGTGGTGGAAAGAATGATAACAGATCCGCGACACTCAACCCAGGGCTCTAAGGGACATGCGCGGTGGGCACAGGCTTTCCTCTTCCCCGAGTCTTAGGCTCCGCCTCCCTATTCCTGGCTCCGCCCTTATTTAAAAAAAAAAGCCTTCCAAACGTCATTAACCATTCTCAGCCAACACTGCCTTTGCCAACACAAAGGTGACTTCGACTGCCTCCTTAATTATGTGTGTGTGTGTGTGTGTGTGTGTGTGTGTGTGTGTGAGAGAGAGAGAGAGAGAGAGAGAGAGAGAGAGAGAGAGAGAGATCTTCAATCTTCAGCTTCTGCCAAGGGACAGGAGCTATTGGTGTCGCCTGGGACTTCAGCCAATCACCTGAGATCTTACATCCCCTACCCGGTACCCCTTGTTGATAAGCTCAGACCGCAGACCATTGTATTTACCTGGAATGGTGCCCACTGCAGGCAACTCGGGTCTTGTTTTTAAAGTGAAGTAACAGGGCTGGGGACATAGCTCAGGATAGCGCTTGCTGAGCAAGCATCAGTCCTCGCATTTGATCCCTAGCATACAATAAGCTGGGTGTGGTGCTGTATGTCTGCAGAGGAAGTACTGAGGCGGTGGAGGCAGGAGGATCTGAAGTTCAAGGTCATCTTAGGAGACCCAGTTTCAAAAGTATAAAATAAATAAACGTAAAGCAACATTTTCTTCCTATAGGAAAAAAAAAAATGACACCCTGCCAGGAACATTTAGCAAGATGTGGGCTAACCACGTGATTGGTGTTCCTATCCTGTGCATGTTTTTAGTTAACTCAACTAAACTCATTTTTTATTTTCTTTAGCGGTGCAGGTTATTATGTTAAAAAGTAATTTAAAAAATTTTTGGTGAATTACACATAGCATTAAATGTGCTGCTTCATTCTCTCTCTCCTTGATAGTTTCAAGACCAGAGTTTGAAACAGGCAAGATAAGCATTCTGCCACCAGTCTTTGTTTCTTCACGCATCCCCCAGCTTGGCTTCTGCTCAATGTTGGGTAACCACCACTTCCAGCTACTTCCAACCCCTTTTCATCAGGGCACAGGGCAAGCCTGGGCCACACTAATAGCGCCAGACCAGCAGTTCTTGACCTGTGCCTCTAGACCCTTCTGGGGTCACATATTAGACGTTTACATTATGATTCATAACACTATCAAAATTACAGTTATGAGTAGTAATGTGAAATGTTGTGGTTAGGGGTCACCACTATTTTAAAGGACAGCAGTATCAGCAAGGTTGAGAACCACTGCTCGAGACTTAAGCAAGCAGACAGAGAGGAAAGGGGGTGAGCTATAGTGGGTAGCCATGGCAAAGAATTTATTATGAACATGAAGGTCTTGTTTTTCTTTCTTTTCTTTTTTTTTTTTTTTAAATAGTATTTTATGTGTATGGGTGCCTTGCCTGCATTTATGCCTATGCATACCTAGTACCACATGATACTCGGTACTGGAGGAGGCCAGAAGAGCGTGTGGGATCCCCTGGGAACTGGAGTTACAGACCCTTAGTAGCTTCTGTGTGTGTGCTGGGAATGAAACCCAAGTCCTCTGGAAGAGGAGTGAGTGTGCTCAGCTGCTGAGCCATCTCCACCCCCAAGGTCTTCAAGTTTTGAGCTAAGCGATTAAGCCCAGAGTCCAGGGGAATGGAAATGTAGGGCTCAAGTTCAAATCCAGGTGAACAGTCTGAGCCCACCAGTCTCTATCCTCCTAAAGCCTTCTCTCTATGCGCGTCATCGGAGGCCCTCCCCTGACCCCAGTGTTTAGCCGGCTGGCTCTCACTGGCCACGGCTCTGAATTTATTATTAGGTTGTCATAGAGAGTTTGTCACACTGAACATAGAATCAAGACTTTACACAGTGTTGTTGCTCTAAAATACATCTCGAATGAGGAAACCTAAACAATGTTCTCATTTTCGAGTTGAGGAGCATCTTTACTTAAGATTTAGACTTTTATTACTACCTTGGGAGGACTGGATGAGGGCTCTGGATCCCCTGTCACAGGTGGCAGTCAGGACTGGTCTGAGGCTTGATGGTGCCATTGCCTCCTTTGAGTCTGTGTTTGCAAGTTCTCAGACACCCACTGACACCCCAACAGGTGTCTTCAAGCTACACTCCCAAATTTCTTGGCATCGATCCCCCTTGCTGCTCCTGTGCACCTACCTACTCCAGGACGACATCCTCCAAGAGGGCTCTGCCCTTGGATAGATCCGTATCTATGGCAACAGTGAGACTTTTTTGTGAATAAGTAGGGGGAAAAGGCTTCCCACTCTTTCCTTCTAAACTGTCAATGCACAAGTTATTTCTGGCTTCAAACAGTATTTTTAATGAATACATATTTTCCCGTGTAAACATCCAGCTCTCTCTTTAGGAGCTGTGTTCCCAGGGTGTACGATGGAGGAGTGCGTGGTTTCATGTATGCATCAGGGAAGCCGTTGTGAATCAGAGGAAAGAGGCAATAATGCAAGGAGTGTGTGTGTGTGTGTGTGTGTGTGTGTGTGTGTGTGTGTGGTGTATGTGTATTTATGTGTGTGTGTATGCATGGTGTGTATGTGTGCACGTGTGATTATAGTGTATGCATGTGAATGTGCATGTGTGTGTGTATCTGTGTTTGTGTGAATGTGTGTGTGTGTGCATGTGTGCGTGTGTGTGGTGGGATACTAAAGCAGTCATTTTTTGGGCCTGCAGTGCAGTAGTGAAGGGCAGGGGCTCCTGACACTTGCCTTCTGGTTGCTTCTGCCAGGCTGGTTCTCCCAGACAAAGAGCTGGGATTTCCTCTAGAGTGCTTTCCTCAGCCCAGAATGAGGAGACTGATGTGAGCCGTAAGTGTCTGAGCCAAGTGTGTGTCACAGACTCTAGGTCTGGGTGACGTTAAGTCACAGGAAGGCCAAGGGGCTCACCATAGAAGGATGTAGTCGGCCTCTCTGACTCAGGTACCACATCTGGCTCCAGCCTCTGAGCTGGAGACCCATCAATGAGCACACTAGGAACAAGGTAGATCTCAACCCAGTCTGTCCTGCTTGCAGGCTCGTCTAAGAAAATGCTCTCTGGGGCTGGCGAGATGGCTCAGCAGGTAAGAGCACTGACCGCTCTTCCAAAGGTCCTGAGTTCAAATCCCAGCAACCACATGGTGGCTCACAACCACCTGTAGTGAGATCTGACACCCTCCTCTGGTGTGTCTGAAGTCAGCTACAGTGTACTTATGTATAATAATAAATAAATCTTTGGGCCAGAGCAAGCAGGGACTGAGCGAATGGGGTCAATCCTAAAAATTCAATTCCTAACGATGACATGATGGCTCACAACCATCTGCACAGCTACAGTGTACTCACATACATAAAATAAGTAAATAAATTTTTAAATGAGAAAGAAAGAGAGAGAGAAAGAGAGAGGGGGTGAGGGAGGGAGGGGGTGAGGGAGGGAGGGAGGGAGGGAGGAAAGGAGGGAGGGAGGAAGGAAGGAAGGAAGGAAGGAAGGAAGGAAGGAAGGAAGGAAGGAAGGAAGGAAGGGAGAAAGGAAGGAAATGGCCTCTGGTTGTTGAGTTCTGTGGAACACACCATGCTCCCGAGACCTCTGGGAAGCGTGAGGACATTTCAAGGGTAGAGGAGGAGGAGGGGTAGCCAACCTGTGGCGGGGCTCAGAAGTCTATCATCTGGGGTGCAGCATTTATGTACAGCTGGATGGAAGAAGGAGGGGTTCTCTTTGTTCTGACTGCACAGTACAGCCCTGTCTCCACTCTATTCTGGCCAAGCTTCCCAGGCATCCTGAGAAAAGCCACTGAGACAATGTACCCAGGTAAACAACGATATCGAGACCAGAGCAGCAGACACACAAACACCTCTGAGAGACCCAAGTCTGTGTTGGGCACAGTGGCAAGCTGGATCTTCAAGTGAGGGCTACTGTCCCACACAGTCAACTGCCAAGGATACAGTCTGAGCCCCGCCCCTTCCATAGGACTGCCTACACCAGGATGAGAGAAAGTTTAATTTGTGTTTTCTTTTATTTAGTTTTGATAGTCTGTGTTGGATAGTTTTTATATCAACTTGACACTGTCATTTCGGAAGAGGGAACTCCAATTCAAAAAATGACTTCATCAGACTGGCCTGTAAACATGTCTGCAGGGCATTTTCTTTAATGATTGATGTAGTATTACTGAGAGGGAAAGATGCTCAGATATCCAAACACACAACCTGCAACTTCTCCCTTTCCTCTCTTCTGTGCCGAGCATTCTCTCTTGTCTCTCTTCTCATGCTTGGCCACCACAAAGACCACACAAAACCACTGGCCATCAACAAACAAAAACAAAAATCTCCAAGTCCCTGTCATGTGCCAGGTACAGGCGTCCATCACACAGGAGAATAACAGGCACAGCAAGGAACTCGATCAACTTTAGCTAAACATGGAGGCTTGAATCAGAGCTGCTTCAGACGGAGGCTCCCTCCTCTGGTCTTGGCTACCAGCCCTGCTCCCAAGGCTTCTAGAGCAGTAGTGAGCGGTAGCGAGCAGGACTCACAGCCAGCATCCTATGGTAATGTTGTAAGAGAGATGGCAGGCCTGGATGCTCCCATAGAGGACCTGGTAGAGACCACGTAAGACAGAAGTTCAGCGATGTTTTCTTCAGCCATAAGGAAAGACGAGGTTACGCCATTTGCAGGAAAATGAATGAAATGAGATCATTGTGCTAAGTAAGATAGAAGACGGGTGGTGGTGGCACACGCCTTTAATCCCAGCACTCGGGAGGCAGAGGCAGGTGGATTTCTGAGTTCGAGGCCAGCCTGGTCTACAAAGGGAGTTCCAGGACAGCCAGGGCTACACAGAGAAACCCTGTCTCGAAAAAAAAAAAAAAAAAAAAAAAGATAGAATCAGAGAGACAGACATCTTACTTCCTTTCTAACTTTTTAATCGATTCTTTGTTTCACCCTGTGCACCCCAGTCCTGCTCATCTCCCAGTCCCTCCTCATATCTGCCCTTCCTTCTTACAACCTCCCTGCCCCAAATAACAGGACTGGGGTTGATCTCAGAATAAACAAAGAAACAGTGGACCGTGGATCCCTTGATGGGAGCTCTCCCTGCCCCTTGTCTTAAGATAAGATGGGGAAACACGAACCAAACAATACACAATTAATTTGAGTTTTAAAAGATGCATCTTATTTTTATTTTATACATGTGAGTGTTTTGTCTGCACCTCAGGACCCCATGCTCTGGAACTGTAGTTACAGCTGATTTTAAACCACTACTTGGGTGCTGGGACTAAAACCTGGGTCCACTTGAGGGCTCTTAACAGCTGAGCCACCTCTGCAGCCCAATTATTTTGATATTATTGAAATACCCAACCACAGGGTCAGGTTTCTCATGCAACTACAGAGAAGCCAAAGGGAGGTGCTATGCTCTGGCTTCAGGAATGAGTTGTACGCAGCTATCTTTGTCCTTGAACATGTGCACAAGCCTTTAAAAAAAAGCCAAGTATATGTACTACTGCATGGAACCGGGCCCTTCTGGCTGGATGAGTAGGAGGCACATCTAGCAGTCTGTCCCTTGCAGTCACTCAGACTCCTCCCTCCTTCCCATTTCCACTAGAACATTTTCTACTAAGTTGTACAAAAGGGGCATCAGGATGAGTCAGACCCTGTGAGCATGCTTCCCAGGTTTTGTGACTTAATGACGCATTTCTCTGCATATAAACGGCCCCCAATCTCAGCGTCAGAGGCGCATCACACTTGTTTCAGACTACTTGTGTTTGGTGACTATCAGGTCAGCCTCTGGGAGCCCAGCATTAAGAAGGTGATGTGCTGTGCTTGATGTAGGAACACAGGGTAGAAATGGTTCTTCTGGGGAAGAAAACATTCCACCAAGCAGCCTTCTAGTCACAGGGCAGAGCCTTTGGTGCAGGTGTGTTGGGGCTGACCACGATGAGGGGACCCTCACCATGTCCTCAAGGGTGGCCCAGGAATCTGGTGATTGAAGGACTGGATGGCTAAATGGGTAGAGCTCAGCTCAGTGATGAGATTGACACCAGGGAAGGCAGAAAGCCAGTGAAAACCCAGTCCCTGCTGGGCACAATGGCTCCCGTTCCCCCTCCCACTCCTCCTTCCCCTCCCCCTCCTCCTTCTTCTTCCTTTTTTTTTTTCCTCACACCCTTCCTGAAGACTGGAAGCATAACCAAGAAGAGCAGAGGCTGTAAGAAAAGGACTGGGTCAGGGGAAATGCCCTTCTTCTGCCCTCTGGGGGCTGGGGTGGGGGAAGGAAGGAGTTTCTTACGTGCTATGACCTCAGTCTCCATTACCCTTTGTGCTTTACATAGTTATTCCTGCCTCATTGTAGTAGCATCCAAAACAATGATGTGTATGAGTGTGTGTGTGTGTGTGTGTGTGTGTGTGTGTGTGTGTGTGTGTGTTAGTGGGTCACCAGGAGGTCAGAAACATTTGGCACTGTCCAAGCATCCAAAAGTTACGTACTGTCTTTGGCTGGGACCACTGTTAGTGAAAAGAATAATGAATGAAGGAGGAACACCCAGTTAGGTCAGTGTCAGGGGAACAGAGAGACTAGGCACACACCTGCAGGGCTGGGTGGAGGCACCCCCGCAGGGCTAGTGAAAGGATTGGCTTCTCCAAGGAAGGACACTGAGAGGGAGCTGTGCTGTGACAGAGAAATAATAGAACAGAGTTGGGGATACCTGGGGAGGACAACATGGCGTCAGGGTGAGAGTTGGTGATGGGGTACACGGCTGAACACAGAAGGAAGAGAAACTCCTTTATTTCCTGGTTCTATAGCAGAAGCCCTGAGGCTGGTGACGTAGAGAGTCGAGAAATAAACTGCTCACATATTCTGGGAGTTGAAGTCTGTGAAGCTGAAACCTGCACTTGGTCAGCTTCTGGTGAGGGGGATATGGGATTCTGCAGAGGAGCCTGGGCTTTCCCCGATGCCAACGTGTCAGCCTTGGCTTGCCTCTTCCTCTGAGGGCAGCTGGAGGCAGAATCTGACCAGATTTTCACTTTCCACCAAGGTTACAGCTCCAGGATTTAGGACGGTGCTGTACACAGCAGGTACTCAAGCAATGCATGCTCCGTGGATAAATGGGGGGGGGGGGGGGAGTCGAGGAGCTCTGACTTCAAGGGGAGAGTGAAGAGGCTAGGTGTTTAGGAGGTAAACTGAGTCCCTGCTTCCATTGATCTGACAAACACACAGGACAAGATCCATAGGAGGGAGGGAGGGAGGGAGGGAGGGAGGGAGGGAGGGAGGGAGGGAGGGAGGGAGGGAGGGAGGGCAGGTGGGCTTATTTTTGGCACACAGGTGGAAGTCACCCCAGGGAAGTCAGAGTGTGAAGAGGGCTGGCTATTTCACACTCCAAGCAAAGAAGCAGAGAGAGATGAACACAGTTCCAGCCCACTTTGTCTTTCCCATTCAGCCCGGGACGCTGGTTGGTAGAGAGTGTCATCATAATTAGAATGAGTTTTCCCACCTCACCTAACCCAATCTGAAACTGTCATCACACAGGTGCCCAGAGCTTTGTCTCCTAGGTGATTGAAGGACTTGGGAGGCTGGCAGTCGGAATTAACCCTCACACAGGGAAGGGGAAAGCAGTTACTCCTGAGAGTTAAGTGACAGAAGAAAGCTTCAAGGCTCCCTGCAGCCTGTGAGGAGCAGGTCTGGGCTCCAGGGTGGGGACCCTGGCTGGGAGGTGGCCACTATGTCCAGTGGGCTACCAGGGGGCGATACAATTTGCCTTAAACAGCTTGAAAGCCCTGGGGCCCTGGCTAATTCACAACACCCAGGGCTACAACACCCAGGGCTTTGTGCTTCTCTCTTAAAATAAAACTTTTATCTTAAAAAAGAAAAGGCATCCAACACAGAGTTTTCTGACCGCAGCGGCAGGCTAGATCTTTCCCAGTCCGAGGGTGGGGGAGTTGTGGGTTCACTGGGGCATGAAGGGAGAGCAAACCGGCCCTCATCTTCCCCTCTCCTCGGCTTCTCTGTTGTTCTCTGTGTGGTGAAGACACACAGGAAATGGCAGTCACAACAAAGGGCCACATAGCTCTGTGGACATTTAGAAGAGCCAGGGTGTGTAGCTAGGGAAAAGATGAACTCGGAGTAGAGACCTTGACACTCTAAGCGGCAGGAGGGTTAAAAAGGACGAATTCTGAGGCCTTGTGTCCTCTGTGGCAATCAGGCTGGCTACAGGTCTCCAGTCTGTAGTGAGAAGCTAGCCTCCAGCTCACCCACAGGTGGCTTCTGGTTCCTCTCCTTGGGACCCCACACATGCCAGGCTTCTAAATGATCCCAGGAAGCTAGTGGCGAGTCTAATCGCACCAGCCCTATGTGTTTGTTACTGGAGGTGTGAAGGCCAACATCTGGGTGAGGCCTGAAAGCCTGAATGAACCCGGCTCAACCATCTACCCTCAGCGAGTCCCTTGAAAGGTTTGTTCAAGGTGGTCACATTGACAAGAGGGACAAATAAACAGGCTGAGTGACACTTTCCACTAACTCCATCTTGGAGAATCTGACATGAGCTTTAGATTTAAACAGGGACAAGAGGCAGACAAAAGCAAGCAGCTTTGGTTAAGGTGTGGTCCTGCCTGACACTGACCACTGTCGCTGTCTTGCTAGGTGTTCTGACAGACGTCAGAACAGTGTGACATCTCTTCCTGAGAGACATGCTTTCTTTCTGGCTGGCAAGAGGATTCCAGACTTCTCAATCTCCTGGTTAGAGACAACAACTGCAAATTCCAATTCTTTGGAATCCATCGTCTTAGTTTGATGCTGCGGGAAGAGCCAAGTGTCTCTTTAAAATCTCATCTTTTCTGCCAGCCTTCATATACTCTGCAACAGGCTGCACTAGAGCACGGGGAACGCCCAACTGTGGAAGGAGTCATAGCCCGAGGCTTTTTAACACTGTATGATGGGAGTTTCTGTGCTTGAAGATCTACATGGCGTTTCTGAAAAGCAAAACCGAGCGGTCAGTGCTGGCCAGTCGCTGTGTGTGTTCCCAGGGTGGAAGCCAGGGCTGTCTGTGGGCCTCTGGCTAAGGTTTCACCCAAAGCTCTCTCAGCAGTGGGAATGAGGTCACTGATTGTGCTTGGCGGGGGTGGGGAGGGACAGGAAGTGAGCTGAAAAGAAAAGGCCTGGATCCAGGGCCGAGGCCAGGCCAGCTCCCGAAGCAGCAGCAGGAATGAGCAGGCTTTCCCAAGGCCTGCAGTGCAGTGCGCGAGGCTTGGGGCCCAGGGCTGCCACCACCCTTGGAGCCACGCTAGTGCAGGGTGTGCGTGTGCATTCCTAACATCTAAGACCTGAGCACAGAAACCATCTTAAAAAAACGATCCTCACCTCTAGACATGAAAGGTGCAGTCCTGTCTTTCTGTGCTTTCAGGGTTCGTTTTGGGGGTGAAAGGTTCGAGACTTTCTTCCAGGGTGCTGTTTGACCCCTCAGATTCTACTCCCTGCTTTTCCAAGCTGCCTCCATCCACTGACCACCCCACCACAGTTTGCTTCTGGCCTTTGTCTTTGCTGTGAGCTTGAGTGCGCCCCCTGCTGGCAGCCCCTGCCACTGCATCGAGCTTGTGCCTAAGAGAGTTTGCCGAATTTTCTTGCAGGGCTGTGGCCACACCAACAGAGGTCGTCCAGCTTTCCCCCTGATGAAACTAAAAGCTTAAACGGAAGTGGGAGTGCGTTTTGCCCCGCTGTAGCAGGTTTTCTTCTGAACCGAGGCCCGCTCGCGGGAGGAAGACACAGAAAAGGGTCGGCATACAACCGTTCTTTTTCAACCGAGAGATTCTTGCGTCTGTGAGCTTCGGGAAAGCGGCTCATTTAACCTTTCCAAAGATCTTATCCAAGTCTTGGCAGCCGGAAGACGTTTTAGGTCAATATACCAAAGGGCTTTTGTTGGAATTAAATGACGAATGCCAAAATTTCATTTAAAAACACGGATTCTGAATAAATGCAACGTTAGCACATTTGCAAACGGATGCAAAACGGGCGCCCAGGGAGCCCTCCCCCATCCCCACCCTCTGTGGCCTTTGTGTAAGGGATGTTTGCCCAGAGTTTCAAGAATGGAAGATCTTGGGAGCTGAGAGCTTTCTCTTCCTCGCTGGCAAAGAGCGATGTGGCCTCTCAGAGTTTTAAATCGCTGGCGATTGGGTTGTGTGTCTCATGGAAAAGCAGACTCCTTTTAGCTCAAGGTGGCATAAAGATGGGTCCTGAGGCTCAGGACTTCTTCCGGAGAGTGGACTCTGAGGTCCTGGGCCTGGAGATGACCCCTGCTATAGCATGTTGGAGATCTTCAGTAATTAAACAATAAATATTCAAGAGAAATGATTCTGCCTGTGAGATCCTCGGCAACGCACTGAGCTTTCGAGAGGCAATAAATGAAAGGCTCCTCTATTACAAACCAGAAGATTAATGAAATCGTGACGTTCAGGCAGGAACAAAACAACCCACAGGCTCAAGACAATGTGTGCAGAAGCAATTTGCTTCTGAAACTCAGCGCCGGAGATGCGTTCGTGTACCCCAGCAGCTCTCTCTCAGAGAGAGCGAGTAAATAAGCTCACAGGGAAGAAAACAACCCTTTAAAATGGAGCTTTTTCTCTTCAAGAGGGAAATATGGCAGATAGAGCTGATGGCTAAGATGTATTCGAAGCTCAAAGGCGGGTGTTTTCCATTAGGAATTAGAGAGTAAACACTGATTCCCCTTAGGAATTAAGTTAGAGTGGCCTCTGCCTGCCCGCCCAGGAGCAGCAGCTAGACCTCTCTGGCTTCTGCCTGTTTTGTGATTAGAAGCCTGGGTCCCGCCTCCTAGCCAACTGCTACTACTCTCTCTTCTGAGTAGGTTGTTCACACAAAGATGTAATGACTTGACAACAACCCCCTGACCCCTGAGTGTCTTTTTGCAACACGCTCCTGTCCAATCAGATGTCTGACAGAAGGCTGCTGCAGGAGAGCCTGCCTGCCCTATAATAGCAACATTTTCTATTCCCACAGACAGCTGTTTTCCTTTAGTAAACAAACCCATCAGAGCGCACAGCTTAGTAGGGAGACTGACTCTAGGTGAAGAAGATGCCTCCTGGGGTGGAGAAGCCTAGGAAACGCCTGCCCTGAGGTTTCAGAAGGACTCTGGCAGAGGCTCAGAATCATCGAGATAAAAATGGGCTCAGCACACATGAATCCTTGGTGACTCAAGCTCAGTGCTTTTGTCTGATCGCTCTTTGCTCTCTCAGTATTTCCTGGACTTGGGTTGTATAGGAAACTGCGGCCTTCTCAGAGGCCACAATTTAAGGGTGAGCTGGCACGAGAGAGGCTACGTGGCAAACATACCCGAGGGCCTTGGATATTAGCAGAGGTTCTTTCAGTTGATAGAAAATGTTGAGGCCGCTGTGGCTGCCTAATCCCAGAGTTCTAGTGTTCTGGTTGTTAGAAGTCAGACTCGAACATGGTACACACCTTTAAATCCCAGCATTCAGGAGGTAGAGGCAGGTGGATGTCTGTGAGTTTGAGGCTAGCCTGGTCTATACAGAAACAAACAAAATAGAAAAGAAAAAAAGAAAGAAATCAGAGTCTAAGTATGTGAGAAGTTTTACAGAGGCCTAGAGCCACCTGCAGCCCATTCCTGATATTCTGGAAGTGACAAGCAAAGTGTCACACTGTATGGAGGCCACACGGAGGTACAGGAAGCCCTGGTGGCAGGCTGGCCGGAGAAGCACCTTCAGCTCATTAACCAAGAGTCCCTCCTCTCCCCATCTGTGCCAGGCCCTGCAATGCTAATGGCTGTGACTGGGCTACTCTTTGTCCAAGTAAACAATAGCGTCCCCCACCAACAAGACATCAGGGTCAGGTGGAAGGCTGCCCCTCGGGTGCTGCTAGCTTGTAGTTTTCTCCTATAGAATTAAGCACAACTGTCACCCAAGAGTCTAAGTGTGGAAGGCAAAGATCTGGTTTAACGGGGCAGAGACTGGGTCTGCCTCCACTGCCATTCCTTTTTCTCTTTTGTTTCCTAACTGAAAAGGTGAAGCTGAGGGGAAGGGGTTGCCCAACGTGAAGAGTCAGCCGGAAGTTAAAGTCCGGGCATTCATTGTTAAGATGGAAGCAGTAGGTTTACCCTGACTCCTACCCCTTACGACTTGGAAAACTAGGGGATTGCGTTTATGACTAAGAACAGCTTCGGGATGAAGCATGAATCAAAATCGGCTCCGGGCAACTAAATCCTCATGTGTGCAGAAGGACTCTCTGCCCATCCAAACACATCTCACCCGAAACTTAGTCCAGAGAGATGTGGGAGACATTTTGTATACTTTCCATCCCAGTGCCTCCTCTCTCTCTCTCTCTCTCTCTCTCTCTCTCTCTCTCTCTCTCTCTCTCTCTCTCCCTCTCTCTCTCTCTCTCTGTGTGTGTGTGTGTGTGTGTGTACAGCTCACTAGCATGCATTCAGAGGCTCGTGGATAACTGTCTTAGCTAAGGTTTCGATTGCTGGGATGAGACACCGTGACCAAGACAACTCAGGAAGGAAAGGGTTTATCTCAGCTTTCATATTACACACTGCCACCAATGGAAGCCAGGCCACAAGGAAATATTTCATACTGGTTCTCTCATAATGGCTTGCTCAGCCTTTCTTAGACCCCTCAGTGCCACCAGCCCAAGGGTAGCACCACCCACAGTAGCTGCCCCCCCCCCAATCAATCTTCAGTCAAGAAGATGTACCACAGGCTTGCCCACATACCAATCTGTTGGGGGTCTTTTCTCAGTTGAAGTTTCCTTTTCCCAAATGACTTCAGCTTTGTCAAGGTGACATAAAACTCCCCAGCACAACCCCAGGTGTCATTCCTTAGGAACACAGCCTACCTTATTTTAAGGCAAGGTCTCTCATTGGCCTAGAACTCTCAAATTATGATATGTGGTCTGGCCAGTGAATCCCAGGGATCCAGCAGTCTCTGCCTCCCTAGTGTGGAGATGACAGGCATGTGTCCTGAGCCTGAGAGTTGTACATATATGCTGGAGACTGAGGTCCAGCTGGAACACGCAGAGCACACTCCACCAGCTGAGGCACTTCCTGGGCCCCACCTTCAGCTCACCGCAGAACAGAATCCTTGGAAGAATTCTCAGAACAGCATGTCTGAGAGAGAACAATACCTGTGTACTTTTATGTGTCTGGGTTTTAATAACTGTAATGAACATCACTGGGGACAGAAGGAATTTGCTGTTGCTGGACAAGGTTTCAGGCACTGGTCACTTTTCGTCTGTGCGTGCTATTCCCAACAACTTGATAAAACCTTTTTCCTGATGTAAGGCAAAATTAGATATATTTGTCTTTTTTGTTTAAGTTTTAAAAGGATGTGTGTGTGTGTGTGTGTGTGTGTGTGTGTGTGTTTTACTTGCATGTGTGTCTGTGTACCACATCCATACCTGGTGACCATGGAGGCCAGAAGAGGTAGGGTGTGTGTGTGTGTTTTTTTGGTATGATGTGTATGCACATGTGCAAGTGTGTGTATGTGTGTGTGTGTTACCTGCATGTGTACCACATCCATGTCTGGTGACCATGGAGGCCAGAAGAGGTAGGGAGTGTGTGTATGTGTGTGTGTGTGTGTGTGTGTGTGTGTGTGCGTGTGTGTGTGTGTGTTCTTGTCTGTGAATGTGAGTGCTGGTGCCTGCAAAGATATTAGATCTCCTGGGGTTGGAGTTATAGTCAGTTTTAAAGAGCCAGACTCTGGTGCTGTCTGGTCCTTGTCTGTTTTGGGTTTTTTGTGAATTCGATGCAAGTTAGAGTCATCTGGGAAGATGGGACCTCAGTTGAGAAAATGTCTCTATCAAATTGCCTGTAGGCAAGGCTCTAGAGCAGTGGTTCTCAGCCTTCCTAACGCTGTGACCCTTTACTACAGTGCCGTGTGTGACGGTGACCCCACCCAACCATAAAATTATTGCCAGTGCTACTTCCCAACGGCAATTCTGTTACTGTTACGAATCCTAATGCAAAAACTTTTTGAAATAGGGTTTTGTCAAGGGGTCTCGTCCCACAATCTGAAAACCTCTGTTAAAGGGTGTTTTTCTTGGTAAATGTCGGAGTGAGAGGCCCAGACCACTGGAGGCAGCCGCACCTTGGGCCTGTGATATTGGGTGCTATGAGAAAGCTGGCTGAAGAAGCTGAAGAAGCTGTCCCCGAATGATAGCAATGAAGAAGCTGTCTCCAAATGATAGCTACTTGCAGACAAAAAAAATTATTTTTCTCCAAGAAGTCTCATGTGGGAATCCAACCTCTCTGAGGGGTAGGCTCCAGGTCCTGCAGTAGGTGGCAAACACAAGACAAACCCAACAGCATCTTTGTCTATAACATTAAATCAGGGTACTTTAAAAAAATTTATAGGTCCTTTGCATATATATGATAGCTTCCGGATTTATGGAACTGTTGATATGATGGGAGGGTCTCGGACTTGCCCTGCAAATTCGGGGCCACCCAGGTGACCATTGAGTCCATGACATGTGACAGTGAATGAGTTAGCTGATTTAAATGTGAGTCATGGCTTCATTTGCTGTTTGTACCACAGCATGGTTGAAGAACTGTGTAGAGAGAGTATCACCTGAGAATTGATGTTAAAATACCATGACTTCATACCGCTAAATAGAGGGGAAAAACTCTTCAGCCATCTTGAAGGAAACGTTTAAGTGACATTTTGTTGACTGACAGGAACTGTATGGTGGCCCTGGAAATTCTAGCCGATTTCTTCTTGTCTAAGCAGAAACACACACACACACACACACACACACACACACACACACACACACATCACAGAAAACCCATGCCTCTTCAAGAACATACAACCCAGCCAGGGTTCTGCAAAGGATTTACAAGACAAATTATTTAAAAGCCAGATTCCAGCGTCCACATGCAACAGGTCTGAACCCAGGCCCTGGGAACTTCAAGTCTGGCAAACACCCTGTGAATTCTAATGCCAAAGCCACAAAGGAAGACTTTAAAGCTCGTTGGAAAAATGTGTCATTTTACAAATTAGGAGAGAAAGGTGAGCGCTAGGTGATTCTCTAAGCGGGAAAGCTGCAATCAGCACGCTTGAATAAAATAAAACCTGCCTTGAGAATAATCCTTCCGTGAATTCAGTTCTCTTCTGAGGCTGTGTTTCTCTCTAGGCTGTGCTGAGGAGGAGAGCGAGTACGTGGAAAATGGAAGCCGCCAACCCTGGGTTAATAAACATTGGCAGGCGCCCTCCGAGGATGTAGGATCCACCCATGTTCCCATCAATCAGCCATGTTCCCATCAATCAGCTTCTTTCTTGCTGTCCTTGCCGCACTCCACCCCTTGAGGGCCTCTTGCTCCCCACTCCCTTCCCTTTTAAGTTACCAGCCCCTGCTCCAAACACTGCCCAGCGCTGGCTGCTGCTGCCCTCTTCTTCCCGGTATTACCACCTCGGTAGAGCTTCTGGAGGATAGACAACAACACGTGTTTTGTTGCCTGTTGTCCAAGCTGAAATACTTCTCGAAGTCAGTGAGCACAACATTAAAGTGAGGATCTGACACAGTCTGGGGCAAGTTAGCGTGTACTGCCACCCTAACTAAAAACATCACCGCTGTCAGGAAAGAGGGTTATGAGGTCTTCTAGGAGGCCAGGACCTCACTTCAGGTCGCCCTCTGAGTCAATACTGGACTTTGCTGTGTACCCTGAAAGTCATGCTCAGCCAGAACCCCACAATGTCAGCACATTTGGAAACAAAGCATTTCAAGATCTATTTGGTTAAGATGAGGTCATGCACATAGGGTGGGCGTGACATCCAGTGACTGACTGGTAATCCTTGTGAGAAGAGTGAAGAGACTCGGACTCACAAAGAAACCTGTGTGTGAGAACCGCAGAGATTGGAGTGATGTTTCTATCAGCCAATGGCTGCCAAGGATGCAGGAAGCAGCAACCGTGCAGCCTGTGGTTTTATTCTCCCCCCCCCCCCCCCCCCCGCCACTGTGACTATTTATTAGGTGGCTCTCAGAGCCTCACAGAAACTCTAGGGGCATCCACACACCCCAGAGTGTTCTAGTCAATGACGTCCCAGGAGCACAGAGCTTGCATCTGAGTCCTGAACTAAGTCCCCCCCCCCCCCTGTCCTCTGAGAACCCAGGGACTGGCCACTCCTGACCACCTACATGGGCTATGCTGTTATTTTCCTTTCTGTGGACTTTCTTCAAGGAACAGAAATACATAAATGAGAGACATGGTTCTGTCTTTGGAAGAAAATGGCTCTCACTGCGAAACGCAGAGAAGGATATGGGATGCAGGGGTACCTTGTTTTTAAGGCATTTGCGATCTAGGGCAAGGAACAGGCTTGCAAGTGGTTGCCCCATTTGAACATTGTATTTCTAAAGACAGTGCATATCTGGCTTTTATACTGAGACCCCCATCCCTACAGCTAAAGTCAGGAGGGATGGAGAACCACAGCGGGAGCTAGGTATAGGCTAGCTGGACACCCCCACCAGGAGAGAACAGAATGGAAATAAGCCAGGAGTAGCTGTATTTTCTCTCCAAATGTACATGTCACAGTGTCTGTATGGACAACTTTCTACAGTCAGTTATCTCCTTCCACTAGGAGGGTCTTGGGAATTGAACTCGGGTCATCAAGACTGGCAGCAATCCCCTTTAGTCATTGAGCCATGCTACTGGCCCTTATTATGATACTTTGATCTCTAATTAAATTTCTCGTGTGTGTGTGTGTGTGTGTGTGTGTGTGTGTGTGTGTTCCTATGTGCATGCCATAGCACATGTGTGGAGGTCAGAGGACAGATTTCAGAAATCAGTCCTCTCCTTCCCCATGTGGGTCCAGGTGACTGAATTCCGGTCATCAGGCTTAGCGGTAAGTGCTGAGCCGTCCCACTGGAATCCAGCAGCATACAAGGAACAGAGAGCAGCAACAGAAGAGGGGGCTACGCTGTTCTAGTGAAGCAGTGTCAAGCACGGACCCCATGAGTCCCATCTCGTAGACGGGACCTTAAGGCGAATCGGAGAGGGGTTGGTTATCCCCACTGCGTCTGCACCACCTTTACATCAGCATATCACGCAGAAAGGTCACCACTGTGGATTGGCAGGTTTGCAGCTGAGGATGAAGGTTTCTCAGCATCTCCCCTGAGGCCAGCATTAGCAAACCCAGAGGAGGTACAGGGAAACAACGTGGCCAATGTCTCCTGTGGATGTAGACATAAAATTCCTCATCCAGATATCAGCAAAACGAATCTGGCATTTGGGTTAAAAGAATAATTCACCATGTCTAAGCAGGTCTATCCAGAAATTCTATGGTGCATCAACGTTTTTGAAAAGCAAACACTATCATGGACCATATGAACAGAACAGAGAATAAAACACCCCATGATCATCTCAATAGATGTAAAATAAATACCATGTCATAAAACCCATACCTTTTCACCATGAAAACATCCATCAGACCTGGACAAAGGGGCAGCTTTCGCAATTTCAGGAGTTTCTCTGAAAATCCCAGAGCTGCCATTTGTTACTGGAGAAGGCAGTCCCTGGGAACAGTCTGTCCTTACACTAACGAAAGAGGCCCATGCATAGGAAGACGGGATTACAGGTGTGTGTAGCTACTTGATATGCTTGCAGAACCAAACCCAGATCTCTGTAAGAGCAGCAAGTGCTCTTAACCACTGAGCCATCTCTCCAGCCACTATTTAATTTATAATCACATTAAAATATATTTGGGAATAAATTTAACAAATACCTACATGTACACTGGAACCTATAAAACATTGTTAAGAGAAACTAAATAAAATCTAAGTAAGTGAGCAGGCCCCTGCGCTCATGGATTCAAAGACCTAATACTTCCAAGAAGGCAGAAGAGTAAAGAGACCCGCGGATTCAATACCGTCCTCATACGCACCCCCCACTCCTTGCTAGTGCTAGGGACTGAAGCTGAGGTTTTGTGCATGTGGCCCGTCAAAAACTTAGATGTTTAGTTTCTGAAAAGATGTCCGTAAGTTTTATTTGGAAATGGCTAGGGATTCCCCCCAAAGAGCCAAAGCAAAGAGGGGATTTTACATCCTTCATTCATAAATCAGAATGACTTAATGAAGTTACAGGAAGCATACACACTCCTTTATCCACAAATTAAAGGCAGGCTGAGGCGGCTCTCGCGGCTGAGATGGAGGGCTGCGGCCTCCCTTCTGTCTCCAGGGGGGCAGCAAGGCAGCTCAGCAGGTAGACGCGCTTGTCACTAAACCCTGATGGGCTGAGCTCTGATTCCTGGACATCACGGTGGAAAGAGTCATCGACCTCTGACCTCTGACCTCTGCATGTGCTGAGGCACATGTATGCCTGCACATCAGGTGCTCACGCCGATAATGACATCAATAAAGCACTGTGTATGTTCCTGGAGATTTGCAGGACTCCAGCACCATCAGAAATGTGGGGATGGTGGATAGCGTCTTCCTATGCATGGGCCTCTTTGGTCAGTGTGAGGACAGACTGTTCCCAGGGACGTCTGCAAACGCTACATGTTCCATTGGGTAACCTTACTTAGCCTTAGCTCGCCCTGATCTAATCTGTAGCGTGCGGCTCTGGAGTGAACGGAGGCTTTTCCCCAGGAGGCAACAGAAACAGCAGAAGTCGTCGCTGGCTTCCATCTGGCAGGAGCAGGAATGCTCATGTGTCTGTGGCACGCTGTGCCTTTTGCTTGACTTTAGTCTATAGGAACATATAGGAATAAGTTCCTGGCTTACTTCTGACTTTGGGGAAGATGGACCAGCAGCTGGGAGCAACCTGATCAACCCAGGCATCTAGACTCGGCCAGGGACCTTCCATCATATAGAAGGAGGACAGCATCTATAGATTAACCCTGAGACTGCTCGGGATGGTGTGTGAAACCATCGCTGACATCTCTGGCATGTCTGCTCTTCCTTCCTACACTGTAAGCTTTGACAGGCACATGACCCTGTCTACTTGGCCGGGGAGAAATTTAGCCTGTGAAATTATCTGCACAGATCCACATACTGGTCTATAGATTATCTATTGCCATGTCCACATATAAAACTTTCTCTACACAGATTTTGTAGAACACACACAGAGACACACAAAAGGCTGGGAGAGGGGCAGGGAGGGAGGGATGGTAGAAGGGAGGGAGGAAGGGATGGTGGAAGGGAGGGAGGAAGGGATGGTGGAAGGGAGGGAGGGAGGAAGGGATGGAGAGAGAGAGAGAGAGAGAGAGAGAGTCGTAGCAAGCCATTGACTTGGGCCACAACATCTGATTCCCTGCCTGAAGGGTCAGAAGGTCTACAAATGTTCTCACATGGATGTTGGACTGTCACCCAGCAAGGTGATGCTTCAAACCCATCCACATTAGCTATTCTATGGACTGGATCTGGAAACCAGTACAGGCTTTCTGTACAGTAAGAGCCTGATCGCTCCACCTGATAACCCTGAGAACTGACCCCTCTCCCCTGCTCTGAGTTCCTCACGTGACCTTCCAGAACTGGTGCTCCTGGCAGTCTTCTGAGCCCTCACTCACTCCATACCCACGTTTGCACCCCATAACTTTCCAATGACTTTCTTATGTCAATGCCATGTCTCTACCATGCAGGTCAGGTAGTTTGGCCCCAGCCAGGCTGAACCTCCCTACTCCACACAGGGCCTTTTGGATCTCTATGCCATGCTGAAATAGTTTCTGTAGACCCAGGACAACAAGAAAACTGTCTTCTGGGTGTTCCTGTGAACCTTCCAGAACTCACAACACCCCCTCTTAAAGGCCTGAGGTGTGGCCCTCAACCTGTCATTCTGCTGTCCTCTAAGCTCAGGTTGTAGCTTGTGATTTGCCTGCCTGTATGTGGGGAATGTAAAGATCTCAAGGCGGATGAAGGACCGGGATGAAGGATCAGATGGCCAGGTGTGAAAGGATAGGTAAAGGAGCCTGGCGCTGGCTGGCGAGGAGAGTCTCCACAGGGAACCTCACCAAGACCAACTTCTGTCACCTTCTGTCTGGCTTAAGAGTTCCACCTGCTCGCTAAGGAGTCTGACACAGTGTTCCACACATGAAGGTTCTTAGACAATAAGTGACTAAGCTGTAGATTATATATTTTGAGCTGAAATGTTGGTTTCCTGCCCCCAAAGCAGAACCAACTGCCTGGCTGGCTCCTCTTCTTCCTCAGGATTACTAGAGCTCAGAGTGGGGATGAAGATGGTGGATGGGGCGGGGCTTAGGTGTAGACGCTGAGTGGTGATAGGGGTGGGGGGCGTGGTTTCATCTGGCTAGGGAGGACTGTAGAACACACTCCCAATACGGTTTTGTCATATAAAGGAAGAAATGAAAATTGATACTCAATTTTTATTTTGTATGCTTTTGCCAACACATTCTGATGGGAAAAGGGGGGGTCTGGTTCACAATTGCATGTTTGGTGGTGGTGATGGTGGTGGTGGTGGCGTTCTGTTTTGTTTAGACAGAGATGTGTTTGAAGGCTCAACCTCTGCTTGGCTCATCCTGATTGGGTTATAATCCTTGGCGTTTGAGGTCAGTCTCATCCCATAACACAAACTGTAGAGACCATGTCTTCTTATCACGTGGTTAGTTTCCATGAAAGTGGACGTCGTAGAGAATCCCAGGTAAACCATTATTTTGCATTGGCAAGTGCTTGCTTGGGACAGTCTGTCATGGTGAGTGGCCAAACCCCAAGATTCTTGGGTAAGAAATCAAGAACAGAACAGTGTGCAAGAACATTCTAGAAGATATAGCAGAGTATAAGGAATAATGCTTCAACACTGGGCTTGACCCCAACCATCCCTGCATGGCCAGGGACCTTAGGTTTTTCAGGATCCTGTGTTAATTTTAATTAATTTCCTATACAACCTCCCCACAGAATCATAACCCCTCAGACTGCACCTTGTTAGGTCTTGAACATTTTAGAAACTTCTGTAAGAGTCCTAGGCTTTAGGACTCACTCTTTTGTTCAAAGATGTGTTTGGCGTGTGGTCTGTGGGAGATGCGGTCGGCGTGCAGCTCTGTGTCCTTCATTTTCATGGTGATGGGCAGTTCCTTCATGTAAATGCCATTATTTCTTTCCCCTTTGCGATCGTTAGTTTTATACCAATTTGACACCAACTAGAGTCATCTGAAAGGAGGGAACCCCAACTGAGAAAATGCCTTCATAAATGCTGGATGTAGAACATTTTCTTAATAGTGATTGATGGGGGTGGACCCAGCTCATCGTGGGCAGTGCCATCCCCAGGCTGATGGCCTGGGTTCTTTAAGAACGCAGGCTGAGCAAGCCATGAGGAATGTTGGTACCTGAGACTGGGGTATTGCTGTGATAGGTCTGACCATACTTCTGTTTAGAAGAATGTGGAATTTTTGGATTAGAAAAGCAGTTGGATCCTTTAAATGGGGCTTAATGGCCCATACGAGGAAGAACATGGAAGGAGAGAGATTGGAACTGTGGGAGCCTGGCTCAAGAGATATCAGAGGAGAAGAATGTTAGTAAGTAGCTTAGACACTGTTCTTGGGATATTTTGGCAAAGAATGTGGCTACCTTTTGCCCTTGTCTGAAGAGTTTGACTGAGGTTAAATTGAAGAGTTTTGGATTTGATATCAGAAGGAAATCTCAGAGCAGCCTGGTGTTGACTCTGTCATGTGTTCATTGGTGTTCACTCTTAGGAAGACCTATCATGAAAGGAGCGAGCTGAGCAAAGGGGAACACAAAATGTACAATTCAAGGAGGAAAGGGGCACCGGGAAGTGAAATGGAGAAGTCCTGTGTTCCGGGAGATAAGGAGATTAAAGAAAAGCAGGATGCTAAGTGGAAAACAGGGATTGGCGACCTTAGGGCAAGACCCCACCCAGCTGAGCTTCCAGCTTTCGAAAAGGAATGAAAGAAAAATAAACAGGAATTAAAGAAAAATTTAGGGCCAGGTGTGATGGCACACACCGTTAATCCCAGCACTCAGAAGGCAGAGGTTGGCAGATCTCTTGAGTCTGAGGCTAGCCTGGTCTACAGGGTGAGTTCCAGGACAGCCAAGCTTATGCAGTGAAGGAGACCATGGAAATCAGAAAGCTGGAGATTGAACTGAATGCGCGTGAGCAGCAGAGCTTATCAGCTTTGCCCATGTGGAATCTCCCTCCAAGACTAAGGAAAGTCACCGAGGCGAGGTGTGTGGCAGGGGTGTCCCTGCGTGGAGGCCCAGAGAGGCCATTGTGTGAAGCTGTGAAGGTAAGCCGGGATTGCTGTGAACAGACCCAAAATATTGAAGATGTCAGAGCTGTGGGACACCTGCCAGGGAAAGCTGCTAAGTGGGAGTGGGACCAGCCCAAGAGAGAATCAACAAAGCTGAAAGGAGTTGGAGGTCTGAAGAGCGTGTTGACATCAGACGTGGAGACACAGAATTTGGAATTTGCCCAGCTGGTTTTCAGATTTGCTTTGGAGTGATAATGCTTGTCCTGTGCCATTGAAAGTATGTGATCTACTTTTTTTTCTTTTAATTTTGATTTTACAGGGATTACAGTTTCACCACAGCAAAAGTAATCCTAACTAAGACTTAGCTTGTTTAGGGATTTCTTTTCTTTTCTTTCATTTTTTAGAGATTTAATTATTGTATTATGTGAGTACACTGTTGCTATCTTCAGACACACCAGAAGAGAGCATCAGATCTCATTACAGATGGTTGTGAGCTACCATGTGGTTGCTGGGATTTGAACTCAGTACCTCTGGAAGAGCAGTCAGTGCTCTTAGCCACTGAGCCACCTCTCCAGCCCTAGGGATTTCTTTTACTCCTTTTTTCATGTACTATAATATTATCTCAATATTATTTACCCGTGTGACTATGTACACATACAGTAATTGCTATATATGATTATTCATAAGCTGTAGACATTCTCTGAGTAGAGTCCACTTCACAAAAGGAAGAGCTATGAATTGATTTTTTTTTAATAGTGTCACCGGAAATCAGAGACACAGAGGCAGCGCTCCTGGTCAGTTCCTCTCCTCCTTCCAAGCCTTCCTTTGACAGCAAGCTGTCCTTTCGATATTTCTCCCTCCTGCTACACCACCTGGTTGTCTCAGCCTCCATAAACCTTCGACACAAAACATCAATTCATGTCAAATGCTTAATACGAGGTCTTTTCCAGGACGGTATTCAAGCCTTCCCTGATTTCGGTTGTGAAAGTGGTCCCCTCTTCAGCGTGCTCCCTTGTAAAACAGCAATGTCTTGACTGGCTCACATCTGTCGTGAGGAGTAGCCCAAGAAGAAGAATCCAAAGCCCTTTGTGATGAACAGAACGTTCTATAAATGGGCACTGAAAAATAATCAAGACATTCAGGGATCCAGCAGGCCATAGGAACTCCATAGCAACAAATGAGCCATAATTGCTGCGGGGCCGGCTATTTCCGCAGCTGCGCTCTCGGGCAGCCACAGACTGAGCAGCTCTGCTCTTAGTTAACCCAGGTCAGGAACAGCTGCTTCCAAGAGCAGGGGCGTGGAGCCAGGCGGGACCAAGAGGAGGTGAACGTGTGTGTTCCCTGTCTTCTCTGCTTCCTGAACACCTTTGGCAGAGACCTTCTCAACAGGGCCTCGGAACTCCTCACCAGAGATACTGTGATCCTGGTTATCGGAACCCCAGGCGGGTTACCCAGGTTGCTCAACAACAGTTGTTTTCCCTCCAAGAAACTGTGCTCGGTGCACCAGCATCCTTAGCTCTACGGATAGATGTCTTGGAGCTCTGCAGGAAGCCAGGCTTGGAGGGAATAATAAAGATAAAAGCCCACGACCTTACTCCATTCTTGGAAACAGCCACGGGTCCCTGGTCAGGAATGTGTGCGAACTGAAAACTCTTCTCTCTCCCAGTTGTTTTTGGAAGTGGTCACAGGCAGGCGTGGTCCCATCCCACGGCCCTTTGTCACACAGGGGAGGAAGAGTTCCCAGGACCTCTTGCAACAGTAGCTGGAGGTACAGCTCCTACTGACACTCTCAGGGACACTTGACAGTTCTCAGTGTAAGACAGAGGTGGGGGGTCTCTTTCCTGGGGAGGTATAATGACCTTGCCCTGGTCCACGATGTCCCTACACTATGGAAAACTGCAGATATCATCCTACTAAGCATCCAAATGGGATACTTCTCTCGGTAAGAGGCAAGTGCGTGGGAGGGCCCCTCCCTCGGTTTCCTCTTCCCACAACTGGCATCTGATGTTATGAGACATCTCCCAAGCTAGCCAGACCTCTGTCCCAGCAGACACTTGGAGAGACTTTAGGGAACTCGTTCTCACAAACAGGGATTTCGGAACTAATGTTCTCATTGCCGTTATAGCTGGCACGGAGGGTAATCTGTATATTAGAAGGTGGTTTTGTGCCCCAATTCAGTTTGTTTCTATAGATACAAGGCGCCCATGCTTTCTCCCAACTCACAATCTGTCAGGAGGGGTACGCCAGCTGCCTGGTAATTCTATTGTCCCCCACATGTACAGATCCCCTTAACAACAGATGACCGAGGAGGCTAGTTGGCAATCCTAATTTTGATTTAAGTATCTTCTAGGAAAGATACTACATGTGCACTGTAACAGCAAGTGCTGAAGCGCAGGCCCCAGGAAGGGAAACCCCAGGCAGGGGAATCCAGGATACAGAAGAGTATCTACATGATGGTTTAGATGTAGAAACACAGGCTCGTGTGTTTGAATACAACATGGTGGCACCATTTTGCAAAGACAGGGAGCCTATGGGAGGCAAAATCTCCAAGATGCCGAGCTGGGGCCTTGAGCCTTTTTTTTTTTTTCTTTTGGCTTTTTGAGACAGGGTTTCTCTGTATAGCCCTGGCTGTCCTGGAACTCACTTTGTAGACCAGGCTGGCCTCGATTGAAGATTTGCTTTATTTATGCGAGTACACTGTAGCTATCTTCAGACACACCAGAAGAGGGCATCAGATCCCATGACAGATGGTTGTGAACCAACACATGGTTGCTGGGAATTGAACTCAGGACCTCTGGAAGAGCAGTCAGTGCTCTTAACCGCTGAGCCATCTCTTCAGCCCCCTCCTCGATGTTTGATAGCTCAGCTCCACTTCCTGTCTGCCCTCTCCTTTCTGACTGTAGGCACTCTGTGACCAGCTTCCTCACACTGCTGCTGGGGAGCCTGCTCTGTCATGGTGGACTGTATCTCTTCCTTCTTAGATGGTGAGCCAAAACACATGCTTCTTGTCACGCATTTAGTCACGCAAGAAAGGTAGCGGATGACGTCGGCGTTGGCCATGCTGCCCTGGGACATTCCTCTTGTCACTGGCTGGTGTGAGCCTGCTGGGGTTCATACACCACAATGATACATTAACCCTGATGGCCCCAGACATAGGCTTTCTCTCAGCAATTGTAGATCTATGCTCTGTAACCTGTAGTTTCCTTATCCACAAAAGAGTAAGCCCTGCCTTGCTGAGAGGATTGACTGCCACAGATAAGGGATTTAGTACAGCACACTCCACGCACAGGGTAACAGATAGCCGCCATTCCTGCACCACTATCTCAAGAGCCACAAAAAGCTGTGGTGGTACAAATCAGCGTAAATTATGTCAGTACACTAGAGGTGTGCAGTGGAATTTATGCCTCTGGGTGAATTTATGGCGGTGGTGTAGTGCTTGGCGTACGAAAAGCAGAGCGCCTTGAACGTGAGCTGAGGTGTTCGTTCCACTCAATGACACACCCTTCTCCTGAGGTTACCAGTCAGAGTCCCAGAGTCCCATATGGCCGTTGCCACACAGTGAAAACGGACTCTTGGGCAACATACTCCAGATTTCCTCCATGAGTCTATGTTCTTATCAGGACAGTACAGTGATAATATAAGTCTCCTTGGACAGCGAGAGACATTTGCAACGGACCTAAGTAGATGTCGGCTATCTAGGGAACATATGTCACCAGGCTGAGGACAATGATACCCTATGATACTCAGAGAAAACTGCTGTGTGTGCCCTGGACTACTGGCCGCCTGACCCTACCTGTCCTTGGGGGTTGGAGATGAGGTATTGAGGTGTCAGTGACACAGACTCCCCGGGAGCAGGTGAGAAACACTGGAGCAAGCTCATCTGAAGGCTGCTGCATGCCCTCCTCCTTTCATGCCCTCCACCTGCGCCCCATTGGTATCAAGAAAGCGTCTCTTCTAAACAGCAGTTCCCGACTGGCTGGCTTTGTCTGCATCAGCAGTCCTTGGCAGTCTTCAGTTAGGTCCTCCTGCGGGAGATACCTTGCGGCTGCCCAGCCCCTAGGCATTTACGCAGAGATGGTGGTGATGTTTCTCCTACAGAAAACAACCATCTTCTTCTCTTACCCATAGTCTGCTTCGTGAGCTGCTTCTCTCCTCGGGCTAAACTGCTCCTGCCGGTCCTGGTATAGGTGAATCTTCATTGTCAGCTGGACAGGATTTAGAATCACCATGGAGACATAACTCTACAACCAGTTGTTTCATGTTCTTGCTACCATGACATCCTCTTCACACTGGACCACACCTTCAATTGTGAGCCCTTCTTTAAGCTGATTTTGTCACATAGTTTTATCACAGCAACAAACTAGTCACTAATACAGTCTCTATAGTATTCCAAGTCACTCTTGAACTACACGAAATACTCCGGTTTGCTCTTGAAGAGACACAACTTTATTTCTGACATTAGGGCCAACGTGGCATGGACGAGCCGTGCTGAAAGCCCTCAGTGTCAGGGGGAGTGGAATTACTATGACCAACTTGCAATGGCACTCCCCCAGTGGGCACCCAACCGATGGGCAGAAGCAAAATTCTGCCATCAAGGGGGAAGGGCTAGTGAGTGAGCAGTGTTGGCCAGCACCGAGCCCTCCCCCTCAACCTTGACAGAAGCAGCAGCTGTGGTGTGTGACTGGGAACTCTCCATGTTGAACCCAGAGTGAGAATGGCTCTGTTTTCACGCATGGGCCTCCTGATGGAAGAGAGAACCCACTGGAAGACTCCCCACTGGCAGTGCTGACAGAAGAAGCACCAATCTCTCTGCTTCTTCATCTGTGACTGACAGAAATCTAGGGCTGAGGTGACAGAAACCCAAGTTCCAGCTGCAGAGGCACAGGAGGGAACCCATGTTCTAGGACACCTTAGAGCTGATGATCTGACTTGGAAAACAAAACAAAACAAAACAAAACAAAACAAAACATGTTCTTCAAATTGCAAACATTTCTCAGTAAGACTTTCTGAAGGCCCGGGTCGGCAGCTCATGCTCACTGAGGCTGAGGGGAGGTCCAGCTGGGCCATATCCATTCTTGGCATGAGGTAAGGAGGAGAATTAGAACCCCTAGGCTGGCCTGGAGTGAGATGCAGATGAGGGTTTTACACCCACAAGAGTCAGGTAGGTAGATATACAAACCCTGACTAAGACAAACCTCTAGGCACATGTGAGAGTCTATAGGTTGACTTATCCAAGGCAAGAAGAGGCAGCACCATGGACTGGGGATGGGGACACCATCCAATGGACCAAGGTTCTTGACTGAAAGAAGAGGTGGTGGGACCAGAGAGAGGTCTCTGGGAGAAGTTGTGTGAAGAATGGGAAGAGAAAATAAACTTTGACCACACATGTGCAGGAGAATACATGTGCCCCTCCTGTCACATGCACATAAATGTAATAATGATAATCACTAAAAACTTTTTAAAAGGCAAGTAAGATGACTTCATGGGTTAAGACACTTGTCTCCAAGTCCGATAACCAGAGTTCCATCCCCAGGACCATGGTAGACAGAACCAACTCTCAGGGGTTGTTCTCTGACCTCCACATTTGCAGTGTGTGGCTTTACTATGTAATACACACACACACACACACACACACACACACACACACACACACACACACACATGCACACTCACACACACTCTCTCTCACACACTCACATACACTCTCTCACACACACACTCACATACACACTCTCTCACACTCACACACGCTCACATACACACACTCACACACTCACGCTCACAAGAGAGAGAGAGAGAGAGAGAGAGAGAGAGAGGAATAGAGAGTAAATGTATATTTTTTTAAACAGAGCTGAGCAGCAGCATTCATCTCTCTCGTCCTCCTGATTGTGGCTACAATGTGACCAGCTGTCTCCTGTTTCTGTTGTTCCTTCCTCACCATGAAGACTGTGCCCTCAAACCATAACCCCAAAATTTTTGTCAGATATCCAAAGACAGGAATGAAAAGATAACTGACACACCACACTCTGGGTAAGTCACTCGCCTCTCTGCGCTGTCGTGTCTGGGATGCAGGGTGGCTACAGAGAATGAAGTAAAACAGAGGCGATATCACTAAGTGGCTGGCTTCCAGACAGAGCCCGGTAAATACAGTTCTCTACAGTCCACCCATGGTCCCTAGAAGCTCAGCTTTCCTGTTGGTCATCACAAATTTGGACAGAGCACCTCACAACAGTGTGTGCACATCATGTAGTTGATGGGATGAAACTAACTAAAGGGACAGTGTATGCCAGACTCTCAGTGCTTCCCCGTGAAGGCTGTCTCTGACTCCTTCACCCTGAACCCATCTGCATCCCTCCACCCTCTAACAAATTGTCTCCAAGGAGATGCACCCCTTGCCTGTTTGCCACTACCTAATGAATGGATGATGTCGGAATGTACTCACCCCTAAATCCACTTTATGACCTCCTATATGACGCTCATTTGGTGCCTCTAACTTCTGTAAAAGGAAAAGAATTTTGCTTCTGACAGAGATGGTACTCAGCTGCCCATGCCACTGAGGCCGTCCCCTGAGAAGACCAATTCCCTTTTTTCCATAAATGCCTTTCCCAAGACCTTGCTTGTCATACCAGGGTGAGATTCTTCAAAAGAAATGCTGTTATCCACATCAGATGACAGCACAGGATTCCCAACACCTCTGAGCCTCTTCACAACCCAGTCCTACGGGAGTAGTCTTCGTTGGAAGCAGAAGGGAGTTTGAGCTGGTGGGTGGTACCACGTGAGAATGTTTCCGTGCTATTGCTAGCTTTACATGTGTAAATCAGTGTGTTCCCTTGCTTAATGACATGAGAACTTGCTGTTATAGGTGATTTCCCCACCGCATAGTCAACTAAACCTCACAGCTACTCAGGGAGACATAGACTGTGCTCACCGGATGCTTCGACAGGGTGCAGGATGTGGAGGGATGTCCCAACTGAAGTACCAGAACATGAGGTGCCAATATTGATGGGCTGGACACATCCCCGGTACTGAGCTTGCTCACCAGCGTGCTGGTGCCCTAGGAAGGACCTGGCTCCTGTCCAGCCCTAGCCGGGAAAGTCCTGACCTAAAATAAGTCCATCAGCTAAGGACAGTTTGGAATAAGATAAACATTCAACAGTCCCTTATCAACGGGACATAAACATCTATGTTTCAGAAAGAAAACTAAAACACTTTCGGAAACAAGACAGATCTTGGCTTTATTCAAACAATGATAGCTGCCCAGATAAGCAGAGAAATAGGGCCATACAGCTCTGCCTGCTGTGTGCTCTCTCCTACGCGTGCCAGAGCCCTTTAAACTCCAGCGGGAACAATAAGTTGTTTTCTTTCCTCATCTGCTCGTTTTACGATCCAGTTCTCAAGTAACTGATTATATGTTGGACATAAAAGTGAGATATTTATTTGAAAATGTGACTGCATACTGCTGCTGACACATTTACTATCAGGGAGATTGACTTATTTTTAAGGCTGCTGTTTTGAAATGCCTCTTGTATGTTGAACTTATATTGTGTTTCCTATCGTGTCAAGCACTCGGAAAGTGTCAGGAGATAGGAACTCGCTTAAGTCTGTCCCTGCTTCTAGAAGAACTGGAACGTTTCCTCACACACTGGCCATAGATGGGGATGGGACTGGCCAGCCTGCTCTTCACACAGCTCCTTCCAGATTCTCCCCCTGCTGGCTGAGAAACCTGTTCTTGCTGTTTCGGTGTCACAAACAGCATGCTAAACAAAGCCAGGGCCAAGCATACAGGGAGCAGACTCCACAAAGAAGGACACGCGGCAACAGGTTTGCATTCATGAGTATGATTGTGTACATGTGTGTGCATGTGAGTGTGCGTGTGCATGCCTGTGCATGTGCGAGTGTGTATGAGTGTGTGTGTGTGTGTGTACCTGTGCAAGTGTACATATGCATGTGTGTGCTTGTGGATGTGTGAGTGTGTGTGTGTGTGTGTGTGTGTGTGTGTGTGTGTGTGTGTGTGTGTTTTGACAAGATTGCGTGGCCATTTGTATATGTGTGAGTCTGTTCTTTCAAACAGTTTTCCCTGGGTTCCAATTTTAAGTAGTGGAGCCCAGCCTTGCTCTTTGAGTCCAGACTAGACGCTTCCTTCCCTTCCTGAGCTCTTGCCTAGGTCTCTGGGTCTCTTTGTCTGAAATCGGCTGCTGGTTGTCATCTGTCTAGGGGCTGGGGTTGGAACACTGCACTCAGGCCAGAGTGCCTGTGTACGGATCTTTCCCTCCACTGCAGCCAGCCTGGGCAGTGGAAATGTCTGAGCATGGGAGATAGTGCAGTTGACACCCAGCTCCTACAGAGGAGGAGCCCAGCAGGGGCAGGAAGTGACCACTGTCTCCAGTAGGACAGGAAACTGAACCTGGGCAGTCTGCACGGTGTCCTTTCCCTGTGCCGCTGGGAGGCCAGAGCTGTGTCAAGAATGTGAGAAGCAGTGTTTCCTGGAAAGAAATGTTTAAGCTTTGCTCAACAAAACACCATTTATTATCAACTCCCCTCTTTCCACTTCCCTCCTGCTCACAGCTATCTGAACAGACCAGAGCTGAATAATTCAATGATCATAAAAAAATGTTTCACTGCCATGAGGAATTCTCTTCTTCCTTTGAGAGGCAGAGAAACCCACACATTCTTGCCTGGTACCGTCATGAAGGACACACCAAAACCTAGTGAATAACCTCTAGCCACTAAGTCAGACAATGCCAGGGGAAGCAGAGCCATCAGCCAGATGGAACAAGGCAGGAGATTAAGGTTGAGGGCACCATCTCGGCAGAGCCTATTTATAGACACAGCCCAGGGAGAGGTGAGGGAAACCTTTTTTGGTCAATGTGCCACCGCTCGCTGCATGTTGTGCGAACTCCTTCACAGTCTGACGGTTTGGCTGACCCCAGGCCACCAGGGAGCTCATTGGTCACAGACTTGCCTTCTTCAGGATATCTGAACAATTGAACAGAATTGGATTTAAATAATCTGATCCTCA